>NW_027014929.1:0-12523 GCF_036934945.1 Oncorhynchus masou masou | reverse complement strand
TAAAGTAGTGCACTATGTAGGGAATAGGGTGCTATGGGTCCTGGTCTAAAGTAGTGCACTATGTAGGGAATAGGGTGCTATGGGTCCTGGTCTAAAGTAGTGCACTATGTAGGGAATAGGGTTCTGTAGGGTCCTGGTCTAAAGTAGTGCACTATGTAGGGAATAGGGTTCTATAGGGTCCTGGTCAGTAGTAGTGCACTATGTAGGGAATAGGGTTCTATGGGGTCCTGGTCTATAGTAGTGCACTATGTAGGGAATAGGGTTCTATAGGGTCCTGGTCTATAGTAGTGCACTATGTAGGGAATAGGGTTCTATAGGGTCCTGGTCTAAAGTAGTGCACTATGTAGGGAATAGGGTTCTATAGGGTCCTGGTCAGTAGTAGTGCACTATGTAGGGAATAGGGTTCTATAGGGTCCTGGTCTAGTAGTAGTGCACTATGTAGGGAATAGGGTTCTATAGGGTCCTGGTCTAGTAGTAGTGCACTATGTAGGGAATAGGGTTCTATAGGGTCCTGGTCTAAAGTAGTGCACTATGTAGGGAATAGGGTGCTATGGGCTCCTGGTCTAAAGTAGTGCACTATGTAGGGAATAGGGTGCTATAGGGTCCTGGTCTAAAGTAGTGCACTATGTAGGGAATAGGGTTCTATAGGCTCCTGGTCTATAGTAGTGCACTATGTAGGGAATAGGGTTCTATAGGGTCCTGGTCTAAAGTAGTGCACTATGTAGGGAATAGGGTTCTATAGGGTCCTGGTCTAGTAGTAGTGCACTATGTAGGGAATAGGGTTCTATAGGGTCCTGGTCTATAGTAGTGCACTATGTAGGGAATAGGGTTCTATAGAGTCCTGGTCAGTAGTAGTGCACTATGTAGGGAATAGGGTGCTATGGGTCCTGGTCAGTAGTAGTGCACTATGTAGGGAATAGGGTTATATAGGGTCCTGGTCTATAGTAGTGCACTATGTAGGGAATAGGGTGCTATGGGTCCTGGTCTAATAGTAGTGCACTATGTAGGGAATAGGGTGCTATGGGTCCTGGTCTAGAGTAGTGCACTATGTAGGAATAGGGTTCTATAGGTCCTGGTCTAAAGTAGTGCACTATGTAGGGAATAGGGTTCTATAGGGTCCTGGTCTAAAGTAGTGCACTATGTAGGGAATAGGGTTGCTATAGGGTCCTGGTCTAGTAAGTAGTGCACTATGTAGGGAATAGGGTTCTATAGGGTCCTGGTCTAATAGTAGTGCACTATGTAGGGAATAGGGTTCTATAGGGTCCTGGTCTAAAGTAGTGCACTATGTAGGGAATAGGGTGCTATGGGTCCTGGTCTAAAGTAGTGCACTATGTAGGGAATAGGGTGCTATGGGTCCTGGTCTAAAGTAGTGCACTATGTAGGGAATAGGGTGCTATGGGTCCTGGTCTAAAGTAGTGCACTATGTAGGGAATAGGGTGCTATGGGTCCTGGTCTAAAGTAGTGCACTATGTAGGGAATAGGGTGCTATGGGTCCTGGTCTAAAGTAGTGCACTATGTAGGGAATAGGGTGCTATGGGTCCTGGTCTAAAGTAGTGCACTATGTAGGGAATAGGGTGCTATGGGTCCTGGTCTAAAGTAGTACACTATGTAGGGAATAGGGTTCTATAGGATCCTGGTTTAAAGTAGTGCACTATGTAGGGAATAGGGTGCTATGGGTCCTGGTCTAATAGTAGTGCACTATGTAGGGAATAGGTTGCTATGGGATAGGTTGCTATGTGTCCTGGTCTAAAGTAGTGCACTATGTAGGGAATAGGGTGCTATGGGATAGGTTGCTATGGGTCCTGGTCTAAAGTAGTGCACTATGTAGGGAATAGGGTTGCTATGGGTCCTGGTCTAAAGTAGTGCACTATGTAGGGAATAGGGTGCTATGGGTCCTGGTCTAATATAGTGCACTATGTAGGGAATAGGGTGCTATGTGTCCTGGTCTAAAGTAGTGCACTATGTAGGGAATAGGGTGCTATGGGTCCTGGTCAATAGTAGTGCACTATGTAGGGAATAGGGTGCTATGTGTCCTGGTCTAAAGTAGTGCACTATGTATGGAATAGGGTGCTATGGATCCTGGTCTAAAGTAGTGCACTATGTATGGAATATGGTGCTATGGGTCCTGGTCTAAAGTAGTGCACTATGTAGGGAATAGGGTGCTATGGGTCCTGGTCAATAATAGTGCACTATGTAGGGAATAGGTTGCTATGGGTCCTGGTCTAAAGTGGTGCGCTATGTAGGGAATAGGTTGCTATGGGTCCTGGTCAATAATAGTGCACTATGTAGGGAATAGGTTGCTATGGGTCCTGGTCTAAAGTAGTGCACTATGTAGGGAATAGGGTGCCACTTTGGGAGTCAGGCACTGTCTTGCTTATCTGGGTGGATATATAATCTATTTTATGCGATACTGTATATACAGTACCGATACAGAAACCAAAGTTATTGATAATAAACACCAGATAATAGACAGGATCAGGAAGTATGCATTTATCAGTAGCAAATCAAATGATGTCATTAGATTAGGAATACAGAACTGCTTTGCACATAACAGACCTGGGTTCAAATACTATTTTAAATCTCTCAAATACGTTTAGCTTTTGCTTTAGCCTTCCTGGATTGCCAGGTGGGCGGGGTTTTGCAGTTTTGTGGATATTCTATTGGCTATTGGTCCATTGTGCCAATCAAACTCGTTCGAGCCCAGCTCCAGTATTTTTGTAATGATATCAAATACAATTTTCACCAAAGGTCTGGCAAATGGAGTTTGCACTTTATTCGAAGGAGGCCTACACTTATCAGGAATTGACTGTACTGTCCTCTTGCTACCCGTTTTTATTTCTACTATATTCTCTCTGCTCTCTAATCATCTTAGATGCAATGTTCGGATTTTTTATTGCAGGAATTTGCCACCAAATTCTTAGACGTTGGTTAATCATGGCGCCTGCCTGCGTCTCTCGGCCCTCTGCATTAATCCTGTTATAATCTAGGCTTTAGTTATGTAATCTTCACACTGAAGTACACTACCAGTCAACATTTTCGACACACCGACTCATTTGTTTATTAAAAACATTTTTCTTTATTTTTTACTATTTTCTACATTCTAGAATAATAGTGAAGACATCAAAACTATGAAATACACATATGGAATCATGTAGTAACCAAAAAAGTGTTAAACAAATATCATATCATATATCAAATGGACATATCTATTTTAATATAAACTAGCTCGAAACGTTACTAATGACAAATTACCCAAATGGATCATAATCATTTTTTGTCAATTTGTATTAAAGCGTAAGATTACACCCCTATTTTGAAGGTGGTGGAGCAGCTGTTCCATGTCTATGTACATATGCGCCCTGGTCCTACTGTATTTCTCCTGCTCTGTGATTGGGAGCCCTGCTAGCAGATGGCCCCTGGTCCTACTGTATTTCTCCTGCTCTGAGATTGGGAGCCCTGCTAGCGGATGGCCCCTAGTCCTACTGTATTTCCACTGCTCTGGGATTGGGAGCCCTGCTAGAAGATGGCCCCTGGTCCTACTGTATTTCCACTGCTCTGGGATTGGGAGCCCTGCTAGCAGATGGCCCCTAGTCCTACTGTATTTCCACTGCTCTGGGATTGGGAGCCCTGCTTGCAGATGGCCCCTAGTCCTACTGTATTTCCACTGCTCTGGGATTGGGAGCCCTGCTGGCGGATGGCCCCTAGTCCTACTGTATTTCCACTGCTCTGGGATTGGGAGCCCTGCTTGCGGATGGCCCTTGGTCCTACTGTATTTCCACTGCTCTGGGATTGGGAGCCCTGCTAGCAGATGGCCCCTAGTCCTACTGTATTTCCACTGCTCTGGGATTGGGAGCCCTGCTAGCGAATGGCCCCTAGTCCTACTGTATTTCCACTGCTCTGGGATTGGGAGCCCTGCTAGCAGATGGCCCCTAGTCCTACTGTATTTCTCCTGCTCTGGGATTGGGAGCCCTGCTAGCGGATGGCCCCTGGTCCTACTGTATTTCCACTGCTCTGGGATTGGGAGCCCTGCTTGCGAATGGTCTTTCTAAGAAATGGAGAATGACACTTGGTCTTGTTGAACTTTGCTCTATATCAACTCCCAGACGCCTCGGAAATATTACCCCATGTGAAATATATTACTCTGTTTTCCAATGCTTCCTCTGGTCTCTTGTAAAGAGAGAGCCATCTAAGTGGGATTAATCTGGACAATTTAAAGATATGAATAAAATCCAACCAACAAATAGTTTTGACTTTATTCATGATATCCCAGTGTTGTTGTGATGACCAGATAACATGATGTAGGCCACATTGTGATGTCATGACGTAGGCCACATTGTGATGTCATGACGTAGGCCACACTGTGATGTCATGACGTAGGCCACACTGTGATGTCATGACGTAGGCCACATTGTGATGTCATGACGTAGGCCACAATGTGATGTCATGATGTAGGCCACATTGTGATGTCATGACGTAGGCCACATTGTGATGTCATGACGTAGGCCACATTGTGATGTCATGACGTAGGCCACACTGTGATGTCATGATGTAGGCCACACTGATCATGTCATGATGTAGGCTACACTGATCATGTCATGACGTAGGCTACACTGATCATGTCATGACGTAGGCCACACTGATCATGTCATGACATAGGCTACACTGTGATGTCATGACGTAGGCCACACTGTGATGTCATGACGTAGGCCACACTGTGATGTCATGACGTAGGCCACACTGTGATGTCATGACGTAGGCTACACTGATCCAGTAATGACGTAGACTACACTGTGATGTCATGACGTAGGCTACACTGATCCAGTAATGACGTAGGCTACACTGTGATGTCATGACGTAGGCTACACTGTGATGTCATGACGTAGGCTACACTGATCATGTCATGACGTAGGCTACACTGATCATGTAATGACGTAGGCTACACTGTGTCCCAATGAGCTGGAACATAAACTAAGTTTAGTTGTTAACTCGTTTTTGGCTCTTTGATTCACTGCTCCCTCTGACACCGATATCAGTGTCGGCTATCTGTTTCCCTGTCTGTCACTGGGCCAGAGACACAGCCTGCGTCCATAACGGCACCCTATTCCCAATTTAGTGCACTACCTTTTGGGGGGTGTTTTATTAGGATCCCAATTAGCGGTTGCAAAAAAGCAGCAGCTACTCTTCCTGGGGTCCACAAAACATGACATAACACAGAACAGACAACAGCTCAAGGACAGGGCTACATAAAATATATATATATATATTTTTACAAAATGCATATGTAGCCTACATATCAAAACATAACACAACACACTACCAGGGCTCTGGTTAAAAGAAGTGCACTATAAAGAGAATAGTTTGCCATTTGGGGCGTAAGCATTAATCTACGGCATTGTAACTCTAAACTTCTTCCTAGAAAGAGCCCTTTGTGATTTCAACACATCCAGAGCTAAAATAGACAGAAAACTACTCCCAAGTTCATCAGACTACTCCCAGGTTCATCAGACTACTCCCAGGTTCATCGGACTACTCCCAGGTTCATCAGACTACTCCCAGGTTCATCAGACTACTCCCAGGTTCATCGGACTACTCCCAGGTTCATCGGACTACTCCCAGGTTCATCAGACTACTCCCAGGTTCATCAGACTACTCCCAGGTTCATCGGACTACTCCCAGGTTCATCAGACTACTCCCAGGTTCATCAGACTACTCCCAGGTTCATCAGACTACTCCCAGGTTCATCGGACTACTCCCAGGTTCATCGGACTACTCCCAGGTTCATCGGACTACTCCCAGGTTCATCAGACTACTCCCAGGTTCATCAGACTACTCCCAGGTTCATCAGACTACTCCCAGGTTCCTCAGACTACTCCCAGGTTCATCAGACTACTCCCAGGTTCATCGGACTACTCCCAGGTTCCTCAGACTACTCCCAGGTTCCTCAGACTACTCCCAGGTGCATCAGACTACTCCCAGGTTCCTCAGACTACTCCCAGGTTCATCAGACTACTCCCAGGTTCATCAGACTACTCCCAGGTTCATCAGACTACTCCCAGGTTCCTCAGACTACTCCCAGGTTCCTCAGACTACTCCCAGGTTCCTCAGACTACTCCCAGGTTCATCAGACTACTCCCAGGTTCCTCAGACTACTCCCAGGTTCATCGGACTACTCCCAGGTTCCTCAGACTACTCCCAGGTTCATCGGACTACTCCCAGGTTCATCGGACTACTCCCAAGTTCATCGGACTACTCCCAAGTTCATCGGACTACTCCCAGGTTCATCGGACTACTCCCAGGTGCATCGGACTACTCCCAGGTTCATCGGACTACTCCCAGATTCCTCAGACTACTCCCAGGTTCATCGGACTACTCCCAGGTTCATCGGACTACTCCCAAGTTCATCGGACTACTCCCAGGTTCATCGGACTACTCCCAGGTTCCTCAGACTACTCCCAGGTTCATCAGACTACTCCCAGGTTCCTCAGACTACTCCCAGGTTCCTCAGACTACTCCCAGGTTCATCAGACTACTCCCAGGTTCACCAGACTACTCCCAGGTTCATCGGACTACTCCCAGGTTCATCAGACTACTCCCAGGTTCATCGGACTACTCCCAGGTTCCTCAGACTACTCCCAGGTTCCTCAGACTACTCCCAGGTTCCTCAGACTACTCCCAGGTTCATCAGACTACTCCCAGGTTCATCAGACTACTCCCAGGTTCATCAGACTACTCCCATGTTCATCAGACTACTCCCAGGTTCATCGGACTACTCCCAGGTTCATCGGACTACTCCCAGGTTCATCAGACTACTCCCAGGTTCATCAGACTACTCCCAGGTTCATCAGACTACTCCCAGGTTCATCAGACTACTCCCAGGTTCATCGGACTACTCCCAGGTTCATCGGACTACTCCCAGGTTCATCAGACTACTTATCCGGTATGAAGGTAAGACACGGATGCAGACAGCGTCGAATTAACAATGGTTTAATAATCCAGCAGGGGTAGACAGTAGACAGGTTAAGGCAGGCAGATTCAAACCAGATTCAACTAGCCAACTAATCACCAAGACTTAACAAACCAGATTCAACTAGACAACTAATCAGCAAGCTGAATTCAAGTAGGTGAGTAATACCCTTTACGCTACAATCTTGGGGACCCGGAAACCCGGTTCCAGAAGTGAAATCCATCCCTGGCTTTGGATATTTTATTTTCATATGTCGTTTCTGGACAGTTCCACCAACTATGATGCATGTGTAACCAGGCCAGTACAGCTCAACTTGCCTCAGTAGTGCCTATAGGCTATAGGAATGATACTAACCAGGCCAGTACATCTCCAGCTTGCCTCAGTAGTGCCTATAGGCTATAGGAATGATACTAACCAGGCCAGTACATCTCAGCTTGCCTCAGTAGTGTCTATAGGCTATAGGAATGATACTAGCCAGGCCAGTACAGCTCAGCTTTCAGTAGTGCCTATAGGCTATAGAATGATACTAACCAGGCCAGACAGCTCAGCTTGCCTCAGTAGTGCCTATAGGCTATAGGAATGATACCACCAGGCCAGACAGCTCAGCTTGCCTCAGTAGTGCCTATAGGCTATAGGAATGATACTAACTTGGCCAGTACATCTCAGCTTGCCTCAGTAGTGCCTATAGGCTATAGGAATGATACTAACCAGGCCAGTACATCTCAGCTTGCCTCAGTAGTGCCTATAGGCTATAGGAATGATACTAACCAGGCCAGTACAGCTCAGCTTGCCTCAGTAGTGCCTATAGGCTATAGGAATGATATTAAGCAGGCCAGTACAGCTCAGCTTGCCTCAGTAGTGGCTATAGGAATGATACTAACCAGGCTAGTACAGCTCAGCTTGCCTCAGTAGTGCCTATAGGCTATAGGAATGATACTAGCCAGGCCAGTACAGCTCAGCTTGCCTCAGTAGTGCCTATAGGCTATAGGAATGATACTAACCAGGCCAGACAGCTCAGCTTGCCTCAGTAGTGCCTATAGGCTATAGGAATGATACTAACCAGGCCAGACAGCTCAGCTTGCCTCAGTAGTGCCTATAGGCTATAGGAATGATACTAACCAGGCCAGTACATCTCAGCTTGCCTCAGTAGTGCCTATAGGCTATAGGAATGATACTAACCAGGCCAGTACATCTCAGCTTGCCCTCAGTAGTGCCTATAGGCTATAGGAATGATACTAACCAGCCAGTACAGCTCAGCTTGCCTCAGTAGTGCCTATAGGCTATAGAATGATACTAACCAGGCCAGTACATCTCAGCTTGCCTCAGTAGTGGCTATAGGAATGATACTAACCAGGCCAGTACATCTCAGCTTGCCTCAGTAGTGGCTATAGGAATGATACTAACCAGGCTAGTACAGCTCAGCTTGCCTCAGTAGTGCCTATAGGCTATAGGAATGATACTAACCAGGCCAGTACAGCTCAGCTTGCCTCAGTAGTGGCTATAGGAATGATACTAACCAGGCCAGTACAGCTCAGCTTGCCTCAGTAGTGCCTATAGGCTATAGGAATGATACTAACCAGGCCAGTACAGCTCAGCTTGCCTCAGTAGTGTGCATAGCGTCTAAGTGTTGAGTCAATCCTGGGTTAGGAGTGTCTGAGACAACACTTCTCCGATGACATCACTAATCCCTCGTACAGCCCACGTATACATTTTCCATCCTAGACTGGTAAAGTAGTCTACTGTGTGTGTGTGTGTGTGTGTGTGTGTGTGTGTGTGTGCGTGCGTGCGTGCGTGCGTGCGTGCGTGTGTGTGCGTGTGTGTGTGTGACTGCATGTCTGTGTGGTAAAGTAGTCTACTGTGTGTGTGTGTGTGTGTGTGTGTGTGTGTGTGTGTGTGTGTGTGTGTGTGTGTGTGTGTGTGTGTGTGTGTGTGTGTGTGTGTGTGTGTGTGTGTGTGTGTGGTAAAGTAGTCTACTATGAGGGGGTGTGTGTTTATGTCTGTGTGGTAAAGTAGCCTACTATGTGTGTGTGTGTGGTAAAGTAGTCTACTATGAGGGTGTGTGTGTGGTAAAGTAGCCTACTATGAGGGGGTGTGTGTGGTAAAGTAGCCTACTATGTGTGTGTGTGTGTGTGGTAAAGTAGCCTACTATGAGGGGGTGTGTGTTTATGTCTGTGTGGTAAAGTAGCCTACTATGAGGGTGTGTGTGTCGGTATGTGTGTTTATGTCTGTGTGGTAAAGTAGCCTACTATGAGGGGGTGTGTGTGTCGGTATGTGTGTTTATGTCTGTGTGGTAAAGTAGCCTACTATGAGGGGGTGTGTGTGTCGGTATGTGTGTTTATGTCTGTGTGGTAAAGTAGCCTACTATGAGGGGGTGTGTGTGTCGGTATGTGTGTTTATGTCTGTGTGGTAAAGTAGTCTACTATGAGGGAGGTGCTGACGGAATGACAGGGCTGCCTATTTCAGTCTAGGGCAGGACCCCAGGAGAACCAGACGTATCCAGTTTACCCTCCTACACATGCAGTTCAACCCCACGCAAACCCTCTTTTTATGGACGTGACTGACTAAAGGGGATCCTGGCTGTGTTGGGCGTTTCTGCTGTGTGGATGGATAGAGGGAGAATAAAATAAACCCCTCAAAATAGACTATAGAGCGTGATTATACTCTGGAAATATGTTTCATTTACTAAATGTATTCTGTCATAGAATTGGCAAGAATATACAGTTATATTTACTTACTGTAGATAGACTAGTGGTCCATTGACCAGTGGAAATCAAAGCATCCTAGCACTAAGTGTTAGGGTGAGAGAAACAGAATATACAGATATATTTATTTACTGTAGATAGACTAGTAGTCCATTGACCAGTGGACAAAGCATCCTAGCACTAAGTGTTAGGGTGAGAGAAACAGAATATACAGTTATATTTATTTACCCTATTTCCTTTAAAAATGGCACCCTATTTCCTTTACAAATGGCACCCTATTTCCTTTAAAAATGGCACCCTATTTCCTTTACAAATGGCACCCTATTTCCTTTACAAATGGCACCCTATTTCCTTTACAAATGGCACCCTATTTCCTTTACAAATGGCACCCTATTTCCTGTATAAATGGCACCCTATTTCCCTTTACAAATGGCACCTATTTCCTTTACAAATGGCACCCTATTTCCTTTACAAATGGCACCCTATTACCTTTACAAATGGCACCCTATTTCCTTTACAAATGGCACCCTATTTCCTTTACAAATGGCACCCTATTACCTTTACAAATGGCACCCTATTTCCTTTACAAATGGCACCCTATTTCCTTTACAAATGGCACCCTATTTCCTTTACAAATGGCACCCTATTACCTTTACAAATGGCACCCTATTTCCTTTACAAATGGCACCCTATTTCCTTTACAAATGGCACCCTATTTCCTGTATAAATGGCACCTATTTCCTTTAAAATGGCACCCTATTTCCTTTTACAAATGGCACCCTATTTCCTTTACAAATGGCACCCTATTTCCTGTATAAATGGCACCCTATTTCCTTTACAAATGACACCCTATTTCCTTTACAAATGGCACCCTATTTCCTTTACAAATGGCACCCTATTTCCTTTACAAATGGCACCCTATTTCCTGTATAAATGGCACCCTATTTCCTTTACAAATGGCACCCTATTTCCTTTACAAATGGCACCCTATTTCCTTTACAAATGGCACCCTATTTCCTTTACAAATGGCACCCTATTTCCTACGTGAATGTAAACTTCCGACTTCAACTGTAGTCTCGCTATTGTTATGTTACTGCTGCTCTTTAATTACTTGTTACTTTTATTTCTTATTCTTATCCATTTCACTGTAAGGTCTACTACACCTGTTGTATTCAGCATTTCACTGTGAGGTCTACTACACCTGTTGTATTTAGCATTTCACTGTAAGGTCTACTACACCTGTTGTATTCAGCATTTCACTGTAAGGTCTACTACCTGTTGTATTCAGCATTTCACTGTAAGGTCTACTACACCTGTTGTATTCAGCATTTCACTGTGAGGTCTACTACTGTTGTATTTAGCATTTCACTGTGAGGTCTACTACACCTGTTGTATTCAGCATTTCACTGTAAGGTCTACTACACCTGTTGTATTCAGCATTTCACTGTAAGGTCTACTACACCTGTTGTATTCAGCATTTCACTGTAAGGTCTACTACACCTGTTGTATTCAGCATTTTTCACTGTGAGGTCTACTACACCTCTTGTATTCAACATTTCACTGTGAGGTCTACTACACCTGTTGTATTCAGCATTTCACTGTGAGGTCTACTACACCTGTTGTATTCAGCATTTCACTGAGAGGTCTACTACACCTGTTGTATTCAGCATTTCACTGTAAGGTCTACTACACCTGTTGTATTCAATACTCTCACTGTGAGGTCTACTACACCTGTTGTATTCAGCATTTCACTGTAATGTCACTACACCTAATATAATATTCAGCATATTCACCATTTAGCAGACGCTCTACTACACCTGGGGTACTTCAGCATTTGGTCACTGAATAAGGTCGTACTACACCATGCTCTACCGACTAGCCACAGCATTTCACTGTAAGGTCTACTACACCTGTTGTAAAACATCAGCATTTCACTGTGAGGTCTACCTACAGTCTTTGTATATTTCCGCACTATTCACCTGTAATTTCTACTATACCTGTTTGTATTCAGCATTTCACTGTAAGGTCTATACCTACAGTCTTGTATATTTCAGTTGACTATACCTACAGTCCTGTATATTTCCGCTTGACTATACCTACAGTCCTGTAGATTTCATAACAAGCTGTTCTAGGCTACTCACATTTTCAACATATCAAGACATATCATTTATTTCGTGATATTCTTGACATGATGCATCTTGGAAATTAATCATGCACTTCCTGAACTTGACAGTGAGGTGAGCTGTTATTTCATATGGTAACACACTGCATTGTCATTACAGTCCCTAGCAACACATCATATATATTGCACTACAGTCCCTGGAAACACACCACATTGTTACTACGGACCCTGGCAACACACCACCTTGTCACTATGGCAACACACCACCTTGTTACTACGGCAACACACCACCTTGTTACTGCGGCAACACACCACAGTGTTACTACAGTCCCTGGTAACACACCACCCTGTTACCTGGGCAACACACCACATTGCTACTATGGCAACACACTACATTGTTACTACATTGCCTGGCAATACACCACAGTGCTACTATGGCAGCGCACCACAGTGTTACTATGGCAGCGCACCACATTGTTACTATGGCAGCACACCACAGTGTTACTATGGCAGCACACCACATTGTTACTATGGCAGCACACCACAGTGTTACTATGGCAGCACACCACAGTGTTACTATGGCAGCACACCACAGTGTTACTATGGCAGCACACCACAGTGTTACTATGGCAGCACACCACAGTGTTACTATGGCAGCACACCACATTGTTACTATGGCAGCACACCACAGTGTTACTATGGCAGCACACCACAGTGTTACTATGGCAGCACACC
>NW_027014928.1:0-12523 GCF_036934945.1 Oncorhynchus masou masou | reverse complement strand
TTATACTGTCTTTGGCTTTCCTGGTAGTCAGGAAGAGGAGCTTCTTGCCTTGGCATGGACTAAATGGGATCCTTCATAAACTCCAGGAAGAGTAGCTGCTGCCTTGGCAGGGACTAAATGAGAGTAGCTGCTGCCTTGGCAGGAACAAATGGGGATCCATAATAAACCCCAGGAAGAGTAGCTGCTGCCTCAGCATGAACTAATGGGGATCCATAATTAACACCAGGAAGAGTAGCTGCTGCCTCGGCAGGAACTAATGGGGATCCATAATTAACCCCAGGAAGAGTAGCTGCTGCCTCGGCAGGGTTCCCAATAAATACTAGTGTGTTTGTGTATTCCCCTCCTCAGGTTCTGATTGAGACCCTGGTAGCTCTCGGAGCTCAGTGTCGTTGGACAGCCTGTAACATCTACTCTACTCAGAACGAGGTGGCTGCTGCCCTGGCAGAGACTGGTGAGAACTTATAATACTGTCCTCTCTTTCCTTCTGTCTGTCTCGCCCCTTCCCTCCTTCTACCTCTCTCTCTCTCTCTCTCTCACCCTCCCTCTACCTCTTTCTCTTTCCCTCGCTACCCTCCCCCTCTCTTTCCCTCACTACCCTCCCCTCTCTTTCCCTCGCTACCCCTCCCCCTCTCTTTCCCTCGCTACTCTCCCCCTCTCTTCCCTCGCTACCCTCCCCCTCTCTTTCCTCACTACCCTCCCCCTCTCTTTCTCTCTCAATTCAATCTCAAGGGGCTTTAGTGGCATGGGAAACTCATGTTTACATTGCCAAAGCAAGTGAAATAGATAATAAAAATAAAGTGAAATAAACATTAAAAAGTGAACAGTAAATATTACACTCACACAAGTTCCAGAGACATTTCAAATGTCATATTATATACAGTGAAAAGTTAAAGCACAAATGGGAAAATAAATCAACAGAAATATGGGTTGTATTTACAATGGTGTTTGTTCTTTAATGGTTACCCTTTTCTTGTGGCAACAGGTCACAAATCTTGCTGCTGTGATGGCTCTCTCTCTCTCTCTCTCTCTCTCTCTCTCTCTCTCTCTCCCAGCCATAACAAGTCCTAGCCTCCCCCCCTCTCTCTCTCTCTCTCTCTCCCAGCCATAACAAGTCCTAGCCCCCCCCCCTCTCTCTCTCTCTCTCTCTCTCTCTCCCAGCCATAATAAGTCCTAGCCTCCCCCCTCTCTCTCTCTCTCTCTCTCTCTCTCTCTCTCTCCAGCCATAACAAGTCCTAGCCTCCCCCTCTCTCTCCTCTCGCCTACAGGTGTGCCTGTGTTTGCGTGGAAGGGCGAGTCAGAGGATGACTTTTGGTGGTGCATCGACCGCTGTGTCAACACGGAAGGCTGGCAGGCCAACATGGTACCTAAAGACTAAACCATCCCCTAATAATGTACTTGACCTCTGTCGTGCAGTGACACTCTCACACATTGTAAAGGCTTATTTTTGATTGATTTGAAATTATTGAAATTGCTTTACTGTATTTATGGAGGCTTCTGTTTCCATCCGTCGCTTATCTTCCAACCTTATTTAGTATGCAGACTTAATGCAGCCGATGTCTCTATTTAGTATACAGACTTAATGCAGCAGATGTCTCTATTTAGTATACATGCAGACTTAATGCAGCAGATGTCTCTATTTAGTATACAGACTTAATGCAGCAGATGTCTCTATTTAGTATACATACAGACTTAATGCAGCCGATGTCTCTATTTAGTATACAGACTTAATGCAGCAGATGTCTCTATTTAGTATACAGACTTAATGCAGCAGATGTCTCTATTTAGTATACATACAGACTTAATGCAGCAGATGTCTCTATTTAGTATACAGACAGACTTAATGCAGCAGATGTCTCTATTTAGTATACAGACAGACTTAATGCAGCAGATGTCTCTATTTAGTATACAGACTTAATGCAGCAGATGTCTCTATTTAGTATACAGACTTAATACAGCAGATGTCTCTATTGTTTGAGTCCACTGTCTGCTCTTCTACCATTTGCTCTTCCTGTGTTGGTGTTACTGTAGATCTTGGATGACGGAGGGGATCTGACCCACTGGGTTTATAAGAAGTACCCCAGCGTGTTCAAGAAGGCTCAGGGCATCGTGGAGGAGAGTGTCACTGGAGTCCACAGGTGAGAAAGAGCTTTCCTAAAACATTGGTCACATCCATCCACAGCAAGAGAGACGTCTGTGGGATTGGATCCGGTTGATCACCTGTTAGTCTGTGGCTCAACAAAACTTTCATCCTTTCTTCTCAGGTTGTACCAGCTGTCCAAGGCAGGCAGCCGGGGGTCCTGGCCATGAACGTGAACGACTCTGTTACCAAGCAGAAGTTTGACAACCTCTACTGCTGCAGAGAGGTCCATCCTGGACGGGTGAGACCTTATAATATCAAATGTTTTTCTCACATAAAGTGTGATGGTTTTGTTTTGTTTGTAATTTATAAATGGATCGTCTGATTTGTAATTGTTACTTTCTGCTTGCTGTAGTTTGAAGAGGACCACTGATGTGATGTTTGGGGGAAACAGGTGGTGGTGGGCAAGGTTATGGAGAGGTACAGTCCTTCTGATTCTTTACTCTGATTGACTGTTAGCTGACACGTTAGATTCAAAAGTTGATGTTTGGCATTTGAACATAGATTTGAGAGTTCTGTACTGGGCTGTTCTCTGTCCTGTAGGTGGGGAAGGGTTGCTGTTCTGCCCTGAAGGCCCTGGGAGCCATCGTCTGCATCATCTGAGATAGACCCCATCTGCGCCCTGCAGGGCTGGTGGGTGGCTGGGACTTACCTACAGTCTAATGTATCCACGTCTTTAAAAAAAAAATATAAAGTTTTAGTTATTTTTGGCTACTTTTTCCTACAAATCTTCCTATACAGCATGGATGGGTTCAGGGTGTGAAGTTGAATGTTGGCCTGTCAGATGGACCTGGTGATAACCTGCACATGCAACCAGATCAATCAGAGCACGCTCATCCAGACTTTTATTCCACTCTGATAATTATAGAAGCAGTCCTCCAGCCGCTGTCCTTGTTTATGACTCAGGTTTATCCGGCAGATGGCAAGTTAGAGGTCACCTGTTTGAATGTGTATCCCTCTGTCTGTCTCTCTGTCTCTCTCTCTCTCTGTCTCTCTCTGTCTCTGTCTCTCTCTGTCTGTCCCTCTCTGTCTCCCTCCTCTCTCTGTCTCTCTCTCTCTCTCTCTCTGTCTTCTCTCTCTCTCTGTCCTCCCTCTCTCTCTCTGTCTCCCTCTCTCTCTCTGTCTCCTCTCTGTCTGTCTCTCTTCTCTGTCTCTCTCTCTCTCTCTCTCTCTCTCTCTCTCTGTCTCTCTCTGTCTCTCTCTCTGTCCCTCCTGTCTCTGTCTCTCTCTGTCCCTCCCTCTGTCTCCCCCTCTCTCTGTCTCTCTCTGTCCCTGTCTCTCTCTCTCTCTGTCTGTCTCCTCTCTCTCTGTCTCTCTCTCTGTCTCCCCTCTCTTCTCTCTGTCTCCCTCTCTGTCTCCCTCTCTCTCTCTGTCCCTCTCACTCTCTCCCTCTCCACTCTCTCTGTCTCTGTCTCCCTCTCTCTCTCTCTGTCTCCCTCTCTGTCTGTCTCCCTCTCTGTCCCTCCCTCTCTGTCTCCCTCTCTCTCCCTGTCCTGTCTCTCCCCTCTCTGTCTCTGTCTCTCTGTCTCTCTGTCTCTGTCTGTCTCTCTGTCCCTCTCTCTCTCTCTGTCTCCTCTCTGTCTGTCTGTCTCCTCTCTGTCTCTCCCCCTGTCCCTCCCTCTCTCTGTCCCTCCTCTCTGTCCCTCCCTCTCTGTCCCTCCCCCTCTCTCTCTGTCCCTCTCTCCCTCTCTGTCCCTCTCTCAGTCCCTCTCTCTCTCTGTCCCTCTCTCTCTGTCCCTCTCTCTCTCTGTCTCTGTCCCTCTCTCTGTCCCTCTCTCTCTCTGTCCCTCCCTCTCTGTCCCTCTCTGTCCCTCCCTCAATCTCTTCTCTCTCCCCCTCTCCCTCCTCTCTGCTCTCTCTCTCTGTCTCTCTGTCTCCCTCTCTCTCTCTGTCCCTCTCTCTCTCTGTCCCTCCATCTCTGTCTCCCCTCTCTCTCTGTCTCCTCTCTCTGTCTCTCTCTCTCTGCCTCTCTGTCTCTCTCTGTCTCTCTCTCTGTCTCTCTCTGTCTCCTCTCTTCCCTCTGTCCCTCCCTCTCTGTCTCCCTCTTCTCTCTGTCCCTCCTCTCTGTCTCCTCTCTGTCTCTCTCTCTCTCTCTCTGTCTCTCTGTCCCTCCTCTCTGTCTCCCTCTCTCTCTGTCTCTCTCTCTCTCCCTCTCTCTCTCTCTCTCTCCCTGTCCCTCCCTCTCTGTCTCCCTCTCTCTGTCTCTCTCTGTGTCCCTCTCTCTGTCTCTCTCTCTCTCTCTCTCTGTCCCTCTCTCTCTGTCTCTCTCTCTCTCTGTCCCTCCCTCTCTGTCTCTCTCTGTCTCCTCTGTCTCCCCCCCTCTCTCTCTGTGTCTCTTTCTCTGTCTCTCTGTCTCTCTGTCCCCTCCCTCTCCCTCTCTGTCTCTCTGTCCCTCCTCTCTGTCTCCCCTCTCTCACTCTCTGTCTCTGTGTCTCTCTGTCCCTCCCTCTCTGTCCCTCCCTCCCTTCCTCTGTCTCTCTCCCTCCCTCTCTCTGCACCCCCCTCTCTCTTTCTCTCTCTCTCTTCTCTCTCTCTCTCTCATTATAGACAGCCAACATTATTGATTGTAATCAGACCTGAGATGAGCTGACTTTATTGTTGTCACCAGGCAATAAGAACGTGGTGACCAGAGAGCAGCTGGACCGGATGAAGAATGGCTGTATAGTCTGCAACATGGGACATTCCAATACCGAGATTGATGTCCCAGAGGTACTTTACCTGTGTGTGTGTGCGTGTGTGTGTGCGTGCGTGCGTGTGCGTGTGTGTGTGCTCGCTTGTGTTTCTGCTGTGTCACTAATCCTGCCCCGGTCTCCTCGCCTCTAGGCCAGCCTGAGGAGCCCGGAGCTTACCTGGGAGAGGGTGTCAGGTGGACCATGTGATCTGGGTCCGATGGCAAGAGGGTTGTCCTGCTGGCTGAGGTACGGTTTCTGTCCTCTACAGCCCCTGTGTCCCTGGCCTGGAGTTAAACTGAGCATCACTCCCATTCGCCGTTGTTTCACCCTAGTGCAACGTTTCACAAACTCACCAAGGGTTGCACGTTTAGGTTTTTTCCCCTAGCACTACAAAGCTGATTCAAATCATCAGTGTACTGTGAGGGGATAGTGTGTACTCTACTGTGAGGGGATAGTGTGTACTCTACTGTGAGGGGATAGTGTGTACTGTGAGGGGATAGTGTGTACTGCGAGGGGATAGTGTGTACTCTACTGTGAGGGGATAGTGTGTACTCTACTGTGAGGGGATAGTGTGTACCGCGAGGGGATAGTGTGTACTGTGAGGGGTAGTGTGTACCGTGAGGGATAGTGTGTACCGTGAGGGGATAGTACTCTACTGTGAGGGATAGTGTACCGTGAGGGGATAGTGTGTACCGTGGAGGGGATAGTGTACTGTGAGGGGATAGTGTGTACTGTGAGGGGATAGTGTGTACCGTGAGGATAGTGTGTACTGTGAGGGACACTGTGTACTGTGAGGGGATAGTGTGTACTGTGAGGGGACACTGTGTACTGTGAGGGGATAGTGTGTACTGTGAGGGACACTGTGTACTGTGAGGGGATAGTGTGTACTGTGAGGGATAGTGTGTACTGTGAGGATAGTGTGTACTCTATTGTTTGGGGAGCACTGCTTTAGTAACATGGAGCACTGAGTGAAACAGTGAGACAGAATGACCTTTAGCTCGGATCTCAGGAACTGTGTTCCTCCCAAATCTGTGTCTGTGATTCAAAGAGCCATAAAACATTCTGTGAGTTACTAAATAGGTTGATCGATAGGTTTCCCCACCATGAGATGTATCCTGATGACCTTTCTGTCACCTTTGTCTGCTTCCCCAAACCTGACTCTTTTTGAAAACACAACAAAATAGTGACTTGGCCTGAGAGATTTCCCATTAACATGTAACTAAAGGCTTTGTCTTCCCATCGTTGACCCATGTTGTGTAGTGTGTACTGTGAGGGGATAGTGTACTTGGCTGTGAGGGGATAGTGTGTACTGTGAGGGGATAGTGTGTACTTTACTGTGAGGGGATAGTGTGTACTGTGAGGGGATAGTGTGTACTGTGAGGGGATAGTGTGTACTCTACTGTGAGGGGATAGTGTGTACTGTGAGGGGATAGTGTGTACTGTGAGGGGATAGTGTGTACTGTGAGGGGATAGTGTGTACTCTACTGTGAGGGGATAGTGTGTACTCTACTGTGAGGGGATAGTGTGTACCGTGAGGGGATAGTGTGTACTGTGAGGGGATAGTGTGTACTCTACTGTGAGGGCATAGTGTGTACTCTACTGTGAGGGGATAGTGTGTACCGTGAGGGGATAGTGTGTACTGTGAGGGGATAGTGTGTACTCTACTGCGAGGGGATAGTGTGTACTCTACTGCGAGGGGATAGTGTGTACTCTACTGTGAGGGGATAGTGTGTACCGTGAGGGGATAGTGTGTACTCTACTGTGAGGGGATAGTGTGTACTGTGAGGGGATAGTGTGTACCCGGAGGGGATAGTGTGTACCGTGAGGTTGTAGTGTGTACTCTACTGTGAGGGGATAGTGTGTACTCTAATGTGAGGGATAGTGTGTACTCTACTGTGAGGGGATAGTGTGCTCTACTGCGAGGGATAGTGTGTACTCTACTGTGAGGGGATAGTGTGTACTGTGATGGGATAGTGTGTACTCTACTGTGAGGGCATAGTGTGTACTCTACTGTGAGGGGATAGTGTGTACTGTGAGGGGATAGTGTGTACTGTGAGGGGATAGTGTACCGTGGGGGGATAGTGTGTACTGTGAGGATGAGTGTGTACTGTGATGGGATAGTGTGTACTCTACTGTGAGGGCATAGTGTGTACTCTACTGTGAGGGGATAGTGTGTACTGTGAGGGGATAGTGTGTGTACTGTGAGGGGATAGTGTGTACTCTACTGTGAGGGGATAGTGTGTACCGTGAGGGGACAGTGTGTACTCTACTGTGAGGGGGAAGTGTGTACTGTGAGGGGATAGTGTGTACTGTGAGGGGATAGTGTGTACTGTGAGGGGATAGTGTGTACTGTACTGTGAGGGGATAGTGTGTACTGTGGGGATAGTGTGTACTGTGAGGGGATAGTGTGTACTCTACTGTGAGGGGATAGTGTGTACTGTGGGGATAGTGTGTACTGTGAGGGGATAGTGTGTACTCTACTGTGAGGGGATAGTGTGTACCGTGAGGGGATAGTGTGTACTGTGAGGGTGTAGTGTGTGCTGTGATGGGATAGTGTGTACTCTACTGTGAGGGGGTAGTGTGTACTGTGAGGGGATAGTGTGTACTCTCCTGTGAGGGGGTAGTGTGTAATGTGAGGGGATAGTGTGTACACACTACACAGTAGAGTACAAACTAGCCCATCACAATACACACTATCCCCTCGCAGTAGAGTACACACAATCCCCTCACAGTAGAGTACACACTATCCCCTCACAGTACACACTACCCCCTCACAGTACACACTATCCCATCACAGTAGAGTACACACTATCCCCTCACAGTAGAGTACACACTATCCCCTCACAGTAGAGTACACACTACCCCCTCACAGTAGAGTACACACTATCCCCTCACAGTAGAGTACACACTATCCCCTCACAGTAGAGTACACACTACAACCTCACAGTAGAGTACACACTACAACCTCACAGTAGAGTTCACACTATCCCCTCACAGTAGAGTACACACTATCCCCTCACAGTAGAGTACACACTACAACCTCACAGTAGAGTACACACTATCCCCTCACAGTAGAGTACACACTACAACCTCACAGTAGAGTACACACTATCCCCTCACAGTAGAGTACACACTACAACCTCACAGTAGAGTACACACTATCCCCTCACAGTAGAGTACACACTACAACCTCACACCACAAATGATCTCTGATAATCTCTGTTTTAGTTGAAGGTGTTTCCCTGAGAATGGCTGCAATTGACCACTGTTTTGATGTATCTCCTGTGTGTGTGTGTGTGTGTGTGTGTGTGTGTGTGTGTGTGTGTGTGTGTGTGTGTGTGTGTGTGTGTGTGTGTGTGTGTGTGTGTGTGTGTGTGTGTGTGTGTGTGTGTGTGTGTGTGTGTGTGTGTGTGTGTGTGTCTGTGTGTGTGTTGTTTCCTACAGGGTCGTCTTTTGAATCTGAGCTGTTCTACAGTGCCTACGTTTGTCCTGTCTATCACAGCCACTACTCAGGTGAGACATACTGTCCTGTCTATCACAGCCACTACTCAGGTGAGACATATTGTCCTGTCTATCACAGCCACTACTCAGGTGAGACATATTGTCCTGTCTATCACAGCCACTACTCAGGTGAGACATATTGTCCTGTCTATCACAGCCACTACTCAGGTGAGACATATTGTCTGGTTCATCACAGCCACTACTCAGGTGAGACATATTGTCCTGTCTATCACAGCCACTATTCAGGTGAGACATATCGTCCTGTCTATCACAGCCACTACTCAGGTGAGACATATCGTCCTGCCTATCACAGCCACTACTCAGGTGAGACATATTGTCCTGTCTATCACAGCCACTACTCAGGTGAGACATATTGTCCTGTCTATCACAGCCACTACTCAGGTGAGACATATTGTCCTGTCTATCACAGCCACTATTCAGGTGAGACATATCGTCCTGTCTATCACAGCCACTACTCAGGTGAGACATATTGTCCTGTCTATCACAGCCACTACTCAGGTGAGACATATTGTCTGTCTATCACAGCCACTACTCAGGTGAGACATATTGTCCTGTCTATCACAGCCACTACTCAGGTGAGACATATTGTCATTGTGAGACATTTTACATAGAGACCGATCCAATCAGAACATCGACACATAGAAATACAACAGTTAGATGCATTGTATCATCACAATTGAACTTTCACCGTTTTTCAATTGCTTTTCCCCAGATGTACACATACTAGTTTATTTAGAGTCATTCATTGACATTAGAAATACGGCTTCATGCATTACAGACGTGGTACTAGTCCTACTTCAAGTGTTGCGGTTTGCTGAAGACGAGACTAGAGGTACTCTGGTTCTCCTGTTGTTCTGCTGCTACCTGAGCTTTGTGAGAATGGGATGTTGGCAGCGTTGAGACTCTGTGGTGGTCTGTGTCTCTCTGCAGGCCCTGGCTCTGATTGAGTTGTTCAATGCTCCTGGAGGGACGCTACAAACAGGATGTCTATTTGCTGCCTATGAAGATGGGTAAGACATGGCACCCTATCTTTATATAGTGCCCTACTTTTGACCAAGACCCATAGGGCTTTGATTAAAAGTAGTGCACTAAATAGGGAATAGGGTGCCATTTGGATTGAACTGAGCCTTATTGATGAAAAACGTAATAAACACTGTACATATCAAATCATAAGAAACACTAGATATCAAATCATAATAAACACTGTAGATATCAAATCATAATAAACACTGTAGATATCAAATCATAATAAACACTGTAGATATCAAATCATAATAAACACTGTAGATATCAAATCATAATAAACACTGTAGATATCAAATCATAAGAAACACTGTAGATATCAAATCATAAGAAACACTAGATATCAAATCATAAGAAACACTAGATATCAAATCATAATAAACACTGTAGATATCAAATCATAATAAACACTGTAGATATCAAATCATAAGAAACACTGTAGATATCAAATCATAAGAAACACTGTAGATATCAAATCATAATAAACACTAGATATCAAATCTTAAACACTGTAGATATCAAATCATAAGAAACACTGTAGATATCAAATCATAAGAAACACTAGATATCAAATTATAATAAACACTAGATATCAAATCTTAAACACTGTAGATATCAAATCATAATAAACACTGTAGATATCAAATCATAAGAAACACTAGATATCAAATCATAAGAAACACTAGATATCAAATCATAAGAAACACTGTAGATATCAAATCATAATAAACACTAGATATCAAATCATAATAAACACTGTAGATATCAAATCATAATAAACACTGTAGATATCAAATCATAATAAACACTGTAGATATCAAATCATAATAAACACTAGATATCAAATCATAAGAAACACTAGATATCAAATCATAATAAACACTAGATATCAAATCATAATAAACACTGTAGATATCAAATCATAATAAACACTAGATATCAAATCATAAGAAACACTAGATATCAAATCATAATAAACACTAGATATCAAATCATAATAAACACTGTAGATATCAAATCATAATAAACACTAGATATCAAATCATAATAAACACTGTAGATATCAAATCATAATAAACACTAGATATCAAATCATAATAAACACTAGATATCAAATCATAAGAAACACTAGATATCAAATCATAATAAACACTAGATATCAAATCATAATAAACACTGTAGATATCAAATCATAATAAACACTAGATATCAAATCATAATAAACACTGTAGATATCAAATCATAAGAAACACTAGATATCAAATCATAAGAAACACTAGATATCAAATCATAATAAACACTAGATATCAAATCATAATAAACACTGTAGATATCAAATCATAATAAACACTAGATATCAAATCTTAAACACTGTACATATCAAATCATAATAAACACTAGATATCAAATCATAATAAACACTGTAGATATCAAATCATAATAAACACTGTAGATATCAAATCATAAGAAACACTAGATATCAAATCTTAAACACTGTAGATATCAAATCATAAGAAACACTAAATATCAAATCATAATAAACACTGTAGATATCAAATCATAAGAAACACTAGATATCAAATCATAATAAACACTAGATATCAAATCATAAGAAACACTAGATATCAAATCATAATAAACACTGTAGATATCAAATCATAAGAAACACTAGATATCAAATCATAATAAACACTGTAGATATCAAATCTTAAACACTGTAGATATCAAATCATAAGAAACACTAGATATCAAATCATAATAAACACTGTAGATATCAAATCATAATAAACACTAGATATCAAATCATAATAAACACTGTAGATATCAAATCTTAAACACTGTAGATATCAAATCTTAAACACTGTAGATATCAAATCTTAAACACTGTAGATATCAAATCATAATAAACACTAGATATCAAATCATAATTAACACTGTAGATATCAAATCTTAATAGTGTAGATATCAAATCTTAAACACTGTAGATATCAAATCTTAAACACTGTAGATATCAAATCATAATAAACACTAGATATCAAATCATAATAAACACTGTAGATATCAAATCTTAATAGTGTAGATATCAAATCTTAAACATTGTAGATAACAAATCTTAAACACTGTAGATATCAAATCTTAAACTCTGTAGATATCAAATCATAATAAACAATGTAGATATCAAATCATAATAAACACTAGATATCAAATCATAATAAACACTGTAGATATCAAATCTTAATAGTGTAGATATCAAATCTTAAACACTGTAGATATCAAATCTTAAACACTGTAGATATCAAATCTTAAACACTGTAGATATCAAATCATAATAAACACTAGATATCAAATCATAATTAACACTGTAGATATCAAATCTTAATAGTGTAGATATCAAATCTTAAACACTGTAGATATCAAATCTTAAACACTGTAGATATCAAATCATAATAAACACTAGATATCAAATCATAATAAACACTGTAGATATCAAATCTTAATAGTGTAGATATCAAATCTTAAACATTGTAGATAACAAATCTTAAACACTGTAGATATCAAATCTTAAACTCTGTAGATATCAAATCATAATAAACAATGTAGATATCAAATCATAATAAACACTAGATATCAAATCATAATAAACACTGTAGATATCAAATCTTAATAGTGTAGATATCAAATCTTAAACACTGTAGATATCAAATCTTAAACACTGTAGATATCTAGTGTTTATTATGATTTGATATCTACAGTGTTTAAGATTTGATTTCTACAGTATTTAAGATTTGATATCTACAGTGTTTAAGATTTGATATCAAATCTTAAACACTGTAGATATCAAATCTTAAACACTGTAGATATCAAATCATAATAAACACTAGATATCAAATATTAAACACTGTAGATATCAAATCTTAAACACTGTAGATATCAAATCATAATAAACACTAGATATCAAATCATAATAAACACTGTAGATATCAAATCTTAATAGTGTAGATATCAAATCTTAAACACTGTAGATATCAAATCTTAAACACTGTAGATATCAAATCATAATAAACACTAGATATCAAATCATAATAAACACTGTAGATATCAAATCTTAATAGTGTAGATATCAAATCTTAAACACTGTAGATATCAAATCTTAAACACTGTAGATATC
>NW_027014927.1:0-12525 GCF_036934945.1 Oncorhynchus masou masou | reverse complement strand
GTTGAATATCAGAACAGATCAATATTTAGAGCTTTCTGTCTGAATATCAGAACATATCAATATTTAGAGCTTTCTAGTTGAATATCAGAACAGATCAATATTTAGAGCTTTCTAGTTGAATATCAGAACAGATCAATATTTAGAGCTTTCTAGTTGAATATCAGAACAGATCAATATTTAGAGCTTTCTAGTTGAATATCAGAACAGATCAATATTTAGAGCTTTCTGGTTGAATATCAGACCAGGTCAATATTTAGAGCTTTCTATTGTGTTAGATCTAAAATGCTGGTCTGGTCTTTGTGGCTCCACCACAGGGCTCCACCACAGGGCTCCACCACAGGGCTCCACCACAGGGCTCTAACACAGGGCTCTAACACAGGGATCCACCACAGTCTCCACCACAGGGCTCTAACACAGGGTAACAACACAGGGTAACACCACAGGGCTCTACCACAGGGCTCCACCACAGGGTAACACCACAGGGTAACACCACAGGGCTCTACCCACAGGGTTACACCACAGGCCCACCAGGGTAACACCACAGGGTAACACCACAGGGCTCTACTCACAGGGTTACACCACAGGGTTATAGCACCACACCTCCACCACAGGGCTCTACCACAGGGCTACACCACAGGGCTCCACCATTAGGCCTCTAACACAGGGCTCCACCACAGGGTAACACCACAGGGTAACACCACAGGGTAACACCACAGGGCTCTACCACAGGGTTACACCAGGGCTCTACCACAGGGTTACGCCACAGGGCTCCACCACAGGGCTACACCACAGGGTTACACTACAGGGCTCTACCACAGGGTTACACCACAGGGCTCTACCACAGGGCTCAACCACAGGGCTCTACCACAGGGTTACACCACAGGGCTCTACCACAGGGTTACACCACAGGGCTCCACCACAGGGCTCTACCACAGGGCTCTACCACAGGGTTACACCACAGGGCTCTACCAAAGGGTTACACCACAGGGCTCTACCACAGGTTCCACCACAGGGCCTCCTACCACAGGGCTCTACCACAGGGCTCCACCACAGGGCTCTACCACAGGGTTACACCACAGGGCTCTACCACAGGGCTACACCACAGGCTCCACCACAGGGCTCTACCACAGGGCTACACCACAGGCTCCACCACAGGGTTACACCACCGGCTCTACCACAGGGTTACACCACAGGGCTCTACCAAAGGGTTACACCACAGGGCTCTACCACAGGGTTCCACCACAAGCTCTACCACAGGTTACACCACAGGCTCTACCACAGGGCTCCACCACAGGGTTCCACCACAGGGCTCAACCACAGGGTTACAAATCAAATGTTTTTATATAACCATTCGTACATCAGCTGATATCAAATTCAAATTTATTTATATAGCCCTTCTTACATCAGCTGATATCTCAAAGAGCTGTACAGAAACCCAGCCTAAAACCCCAAACAGCAAGCAATGCAGGTGTAGAAGCACGGTGGTTAGGAAAAACTCTCTAGAAAGGCCAAAACCTAGGAAGAAACCTAGAGAGGAACCAGGCTATGTGGGGTGGCCAGTCCTCTTCTGGCTGTGCCGGGTAGAGATTATAACAGAACATGGCCAACATGTTCAAATGTTCATAAATGACCAGCATGGTCGAATAATAATAAGGCAGAACAGTTGAAACTGGAGCAGCAGCACAGCCAGGTGGACTGGGGACAGCAAGGAGTCATCATGTCAGGTAGTCCTGGGGCATGGTCCTAGGGCTCAGGTCCTCCGAGAGAGAGAAGGAGAGAATTAGAGAACGCACACTTAGATTCACACAGGACACCGAATTGGACAGGAGAAGTACTCCAGATATAACAAACTGACCCCAGCCCCCAGACACATAAACTACTGCAGCATAAATACTGGAGGCTGAGACAGGAGGGGTCAGGAGACACTGTGGCCCCATCCGAGGACACCCCCGGACAGGGCCAAACAGGAAGGATATAACCCCACCCACTTTGCCAAAGCACAGCCCCCACACCACTAGAGGGATATCCTCAACCACCAACTTACCATCCTGAGACAAAGCTGAGTATAGCCTGCAAAGATCTCCCGCCATGGCACAACCCAAGGGGGTGCCAACCCAGACAGGATGACCACATCAGTGAATCAACCCACTCAGGTGATGCACCCTTCCAGGGACGGCATGAGAGAGTGCTCAAAGTGCTCAAAGTATCTCAAAGTGCTGTACAGAAACCCAGCCTAAAACCCCAAACATCAAGCAATGCAGGTGTACACCACAGGGCTCAACCACAGGGTTACACCACAAGGCTACACCACAGGGCTCAACCACAGGGTTACACCACAGGCCTCCACCACAGGGTTACACCACAGAGCTCCACCACAGAGCTCCACCACAGAGCTCCACCACAGGGCTCCAACACAGAGCTACACCATAGAGCTCCACCAGAGGGCTCCACCACACACTTACACCACAGAGCTCCACGACAGGGCTCCACCACAGAGCTACACCATAGAGCTCCACCAGAGGGCTCCACCACAGAGCTACACCATAGAGCTCCACCAGAGGGCTCCACCACAGAGCTCCACCACAGGGCTCCACCACAGAGCTACACCATAGAGCTCCACCACAGAGCTACACCACAGAGCTACACCATAGAGCTCCACCACAGGGCTCTACCACAGAGCTACACCATAGAGCTCCACCACAGGGCTCCACCACAGAGCTCCACTACAGTGCTCCACCACAGAGCTCCACCACAGGGCTCCACCACAGAGCTCCACCACATGGCTCCACCACAGAGCTCCACCACAGAGCTACACCACAGAGCTACACCCACAGAGCTCCACCACAGGGTTACACCACAGTCCTCAGACATTACTGAAGACATTGAGACGGGCGGAGATTAAAAATCACATCATTTGTAACAGACTGCATCTTCCATACAGACTTTAGTCCAGAGTCCTATGGCACCCTATTCCTATATAGTGCACTACTTTAGACCAGAGCCCTATTCCCTATATAGTGCACTACTTTAGACCAGAGCCTTATTCCCTATATAGTGCACTACTTTAGACCAGAGCCCTATTCCCTATATAGTGCACTACTTTAGACTAGAGCCCTATGGAACCCTATTCCCTGTATATAGTGCACTACTTTAGACCAGAGCCCTATGGCACCCTATTCCCTATATAGAGCACTACTTTAGACCAGAGCACCATGGGCCCAGATCAAAAGTAGGTCGCTATCTCATGTTGTAATGTATTTTTGAATGTACAACCATAGCTGAGACTACATCAGAAACAGTGCACTGACTGAATATAGACCGAGTGTGGTGTGTGCTGTGTAGTGTACGAGGCACTCTGAAAAACACTGAACATGAATCCAAGAAGTGTGTCCCAAATGCACTACTTTTGACTAGAGCCCTGTGGACCCTGGGTAAAAGTAGCACACTTGGAAAGAAATAGGGTACTAAACGCGATACAGTCAACATCGAGATATTTCTGGCAGTTCTCCAACTACTGATCCAAGGCCAAAATGAAAATGTTTAAATTACCACGTTTCCTTATTTATTACAGCAGACTTGGGGGCTTTGAGAACAATTCAGATAGCTGTGTTTCTTCAGTCCAGCACGTTGGCCTAACATTTTAGTTCAGTTGTGAAATATTTTGGGCGGGGGGGCTCACATTCTAGAACATTCTAGAACATTCTAGAACCCCGAAGTCATTCTGATATGCGTTGTGCTGCTTTAGAACATGCAATGTAACTGTGTTATAGTGAACCGACACCCTCGATACGATACACCTCGATTCCATGCAGCTCCCCATCTGCCAGCCCACTACTTTTCCCACACTAGTGACCCCATGTGTTGATCCCATCTGCAGACGACATTAGCAGACTTTGTGTTGTGATCCGTGTTTATCTGTGAGTAGAAATAGTATTGTTTAGTGAGCAGTTTGCCAAAAGCAGGTTAAAATTAATAAATCCTCTTTTAAGGGATCGGCGTCCCATCAACAGGACAGTTGTAAATCATGCAGCGCCTTGTGTCACGATCGCAGATTTTAGAGAAACAACAAAGATCGGTACATATAAGCATCTTATATCGCCTGAAAGGTTCAATTCATGTTTGTGACACTCGTCTTCTTCGTCTGAGGAGGAGTAGGAGAGATCGGAACAAATCGCAGAGTGGTAAGGCGTTCATCATATATTTATTAAACCGAGAACACTAAACAAAAATAACAAAGGAGAAACTAAACAGTTCTGAAAGGTGTCAGACACATAACAGAAAATAATCAACCACAACTCAAAGGTGAGAACAGGCTGCCTAAGTATGGTTCTCAATCAGGGACAACGATTGACAGCTGCCTCTGACCAGGCCAAACACGGAAACCCCAAATTATAGAAAAAAGAACATAGACTGCCCACCCCAACTCACGCCCTGACCATACTAAAACAAAGACAAAACAAAGGAACTAAGGTCAGAACGTGGCAATGTTAATATAACTGCGCTGTCCAATTTACAGTAGCTATTATATGCCATGCTATTGTATGAGGAGAGCTCCTAACAACAAAACACTTTTTTCACCGCGATAGGGTTTGATAAATTCACCTCTGAAGGTAAAATGTGTACTTACATTCTGAAATCTTGCTCTGATTTATCATCCAAAGGGTCCCAGAGATAACATGAAGTGTCGTTTTGTTAGATAAAAATCATTTTTCATATCCTAAAAGGTCCATATAGCATGCACGGTCGATTTTGTATTTCCTCTCGATCAATTTCGCATAGAAAGGAATCTGTGAAAATCTAACCCTAAAAACGTTGTTTCAACCAATCAAATCACTTTGATATATCAGAGATCCTAGAAGGTAACAAGACTTCACTGTACTATTATAGCTTCATGTTAACATTCTAGTATATCCCATAGGACACCAAATTTGGTCAGAGAGTGAGGCCTTCATGTCACGTCGATGACGCGGGCGGTCTTCACTTGAACGACAAAATAAGCACCAATCGGGGTCAAAAAAAGCTAGCTAGATAGCCATTGAGCTGGGCTTTACGGGAGTAGCCGAAAACCCTGTCACAAATAAATGTAGATACTAACCTTGTGCGACAGCATGACTTTTCATTGCAGACAAGAATTCTAAGAATGTTCAGAGTTATGAAGTTATGAAAACTGGATGTTTTGAAAATGTTGAACCTATAATATGTCTACTAATACTGAAAAACCCGAATCAAAGTACAAGTACACAGATTTGACGATATTCTTGCAGAAAAATGTAATATGAATGCAAATGTCTCCTTCACGATTTGACCAAATTTACCTGGGTGACACACTAAATGTCATGTAGTTTGCTCATACTTCAAGTTATCTGTCTGACACTTTGAATATACACTGCTACCATCTTGTGGACACCATCGGAATTACAACCAGAGTGATGACTGGAACTGGGACCTTTCTGTTGCATTTCAAACATTGTAGTAGAAAAAATATATAAAAAATATATATATATATAAATATATATATTTTTTATATATAAAAATATTTAAATATATATATAAATAAATATATATATAAATATTTTTTTCTTTTTGTATTTTCTTCTACCAGATCTATTGTATTATATTCTCACACATTCAATTCACATTTCTACAAACTTCAAAGTGTTTCTTTTGATATGGTACCAAGTGAAAATGTGTATCCTTGATTCAGGGCCTGAGCTACAGGCAGTTAGTCTAAAATTACATACTCAAATCTAACAATTTTGTTTTTAAAGGGGGGGGTGGCTATCCCTAAGAACCTTATGTATCACCTAGTCATCTCTGCTAACATGATCTGTGTTGCGCTCCACAGTGTTTTTGAATGACCTTTGACACCACACTGTCTTATGCCACATTCCCTAGATAGCGACCTACTTTTGATCTGGGCCCATGGTGCTCTGGTCTAAAGTAGTGCACTATATAGGGAATAGGGTGCCATTTGGCTCTGGTCTAAAGTAGTGCACTATATAGGGAATAGGCTGCCATTTGGCTCTGGTCTAAAGTAGTGTACTATATAGGGAATAGGGTGCCGTAGGGCTCTGGTCTAAAGTAGTGCACTATATAGGGAATAGGGTGCCGTAGGGCTCTGGTCTAAAGTAGTGCACTATATAGGGAATAGGCTGCCGTAGGGCTCTGGTCTAAAGTAGTGTACTATATAGGGAATAGGCTGCCATAGGGTTCTGGTCTAAAGTAGTGTACTATATAGGGAATAGGGTGCCGTAGGGCTCTGGTCTAAAGTAGTGCACTATTTACATTTAGGTCATTTGGCAGACGCTCTTATCCAGAGCGACTTACAAATTGGTGAATTCACCTTATGACATATAGGGAATAGGGTGCAGATAGGGCTCTGGTCTAAAGTAGTGCACTATATAGGGAATAGGGTGCCGTAGGGCTCTGGTCTAAAGTAGTGCACTATATAGGGAATAGGGTGCCGTAGGGCTCTGGTCTAAAGTAGTGCACTATATAGGGAATAGGCTGCCATAGGGCTCTGGTCTAAAGTAGTGCACTATGTAGGGAATAGGCTGCCATAGGGTTCTGGTTAAAGTAGTGTAGTAGGTGCCATAGGGCCTGGTCTATGTAGTGCACTATATAGGCAATAGGGCCCCATGGGGCTCTGGTCTAAAGTAGTGCACTATATAGGCAATAGGGCCCCATGGGGCTCTGGTCTAAAGTAGTGCACTATATAGGGTGTATGTTGTCATTTGGGACGTAAACCAGAGGGTGTGTACCTATATCCCCCTCGGAGGAAAAAGCACTCATACTATGTAGAAGATGTTTCCTGTTGTCAATATAGTGTGAGTACAAAATGGCCGACCTATTCCCCCCCCGTCAAAAGTAGTGCTAACGGTCTAATGTCCATTGCTCGTGTTTCTTGACCCAAGCAAGTCTCTTTTTCTTATTGGTGTCCTTGAGTCGTGATTATTTTGCAGTAATTCAACCATGAAGGCCTGATTCACACAGTCTCCTCTGAACAGTTGATGTTGAGATGTGTCTGTTATTTGAACACTGAAGCATTTATTTGGGCTGTAATCTGAGGCTGGTAACTCTAATGAACTTATCCTCTGCAGCAGAGGTAACTCTGGGTCTTCCTTTCCTGTGGCGGTCCTCATGAGAGCCAGTTTCATCATAGCCCTTGATGGTTTTTGTGACTGACCTTGAAGAAACTTTCAAAGTTCTTGAAACTTTCCAGATTGACTGACCTTCATGTCTTAAAGTAATGATGGACTGTCATTTCTCTTTGCTTCTTTGAGCTGTTCTTGACATAATATGGACTTGTTTTTTTACCAAATAGGGCCATCTTCTGTATTCCACCCCTACCTTGTCACAACACAGCTGATTGGCTCAAACGAAATATGAAGAAAAGAATTTCCACAATTTTTTTTTTAACAAGGCACACATGTTAATTGAAATGCATTCCAGGTGACTACCTCATGAAGCTGGTTGAGAGAATGCCAAGAGTTTGCAAAGCTGTCATCAAGACAAAGGGTGGCTACTTTGAAGAATCTCAAATATAAAATATTTTTTGATTTGTTTTAACACTTCTTTGGTTACTGCTTGAGTCCATATGTGTATTTTCATAGTTTTGATGTCTTCACTATTATTCCACAATGTAGAAAATAGTAAAAAAAGAAAAGAAAAACTCTGGATTGAGTAGGTGTGTCCAAATTTTTACTGGCACTGTAGGTCTTGGCAGTAGGACCAATCATTTAATACAATGAAATACATCAGACATATTAGATTGGTCTGGCATTTCTAACAGGAAATGAGCTGATCGTAAGTAATGAATTATAATTGCAATTATGTAAAAATGGTGTTTACAGTTACCTTTATGAAATTCTCCTCAAACAGAGAGAATTACAGACAAAGAGAGAGAGAGAAATATTAAAATAATAGAGAGAGAGAGAGAGAGAGAGAGAGAGAGAGAGAGAGAGAGAGAGAGAGAGAGAGAGAGAGAGAGAACAAGCAAGTAGGATGGTTGATGAATGAGTGTGGGTAGGTGTGTGTCTGGCCAGACCTGCTTGTCTCCCAGTGAACCACAACATTCTTCCTGGTTCTGTTACTGAGACTGAGGTGTCAGGGTTTTGGAGGGTTCAGGAATGTTTCTTCAAGATTCTAGAACGTTGTGAAGGTTCCGTCCCACTGCGTCTCTGACACCATGTTTCAGAGCAGAACACAACCATCACTCTCCTTCTCCGCTTGGCTCTGTCAGGAGTCAGAGGACGGCCAAAAACAATGGTGTGCGTGTGTGCGTGTGTGCGTGTGTGCGTGTGTGCGTGTGTGCGTGTGTGTGTGTGTGTGTGTGTGTGTACGGCCGTGATGCCTGCACAGGGCTACAAATGCCAAAATACACACCAGACATCTAACGTGCCCAGTGAGGCCTGCCTGCCTGTTGTCAACACTGAGGCCATTTACCAAGAAAAGACAAATACATGATGAAAACCACTTTAATTACTTTTTTTCATCTGCTACATTACACTATATACCATTGATGTTACTTTGCACGGGCACACTAAAACGGCACCCTATTCCCCTATGTAGTGCACTCCGTTTGACCAGTGTACTACATAGGGAATAGGGCTCCATTTTGGACTTCTTATCCAATCGTTTACCTTGAGTGAGGACTATTCCCAAGGGGGCTTAAAACTGTTTATGGAATGACTTTATTCAGCATATACACTTGTCATCCAAACGCAGGACTGAACTTTGAATTGACGTTCGGGACAATGCTAGGCAGGTTTTCCTTTCTTTACATGGGTGTAAACGGTATTACTCCTCATGTATTTCAGCTATAAAAGGGTAATGTTGACTGGCCCCTATGGTTGCTATGCTAGGGTAATGTTGACTGGCCCCTATGGTTGCTATGCTAGGGTAATGTTGACTGGCCCCTATGGTAGCTATACCGGGGTAATGTTGACTGGCCCCTATGGTTGCTATGCAAGGGTAATGTTGACTGGCCCCTATGGTTGCTATGCTAGGGTAATGTTGACTGGCCCCTATGGTTGCTATGCTAGGGTAATGTTGACTGGCCCCTATGGTAGCTATGCTAGGGTAATGTTGACTGGCCCCTATGGTTGCTATGCTAGGGTAATGTTGACTGGCCCCTATGGTAGCCATACCAGGGTAATGTTGACTGGCCCCTATGGTATCTATGCTAGGGTAATGTTGACTGGCCCCTATGGTAGCTATACCAGGGTAATGTTGACTGGCCCCTATGGTAGATATACCAGGGTAATGTTGACTGGCCCCTATGGTAGCTATACCAGGGTAATGTTGACTGGCCCCTATGGTAGCTATACCAGGGTAATGTTGACTGGCCCCTATGGTAGCTATACCAGGGTAATGTTGACTGGCCCCTATGGTAGCTATACCAGGGTAATGTTGACTGGCCCCTATGGTAGCTACACCAGGGTAATGTTGACTGGCCCCTATGGTAGCTATACCAGGGTAATGTTGACTGGCCCCGATGGTAGCTATGCTAGGGTAATGTTGACTGGCCCCTATGGTAGCTATACCGGGTAATGTTGACTGGCCCCTATGGTAGCTATACCAGGGTAATGTTGACTGGCCCCTATGGTAGCTATACCAGGGTAATGTTGACTGGCCCCTATGGTAGCTATTCCGGGGTAATGTTGACTGGCCCCTATGGTAGCTATACCAGGGTAATGTTGACTGGCCCCTATGGTAGCTATACCAGGGTAATGTTGACTGGCCCCTATGGTAGCTATACCGGGGTAATGTTGACTGGCCCCTATGGTAGCTATACCAGGGTAATGTTGACTGGCCCCTATGGTAGCTATACCAGGGTAATGTTGACTGGCCCTATGGTAGCTATGCCAGGGTAATGTTGACTGGCCCCTATGGTAGCTATACCAGGGTAATGTTGACTGGCCCCTATGGTAGCTATACCAGGGTAATGTTGACTGGCCCCTATGGTAGCTATACCAGGGTAATGTTGACTGGCCCCTATGGTAGCTATACCAGGGTAATGTTGACTGGCCCCTATGGTAGCTATACCAGGGTAATGTTGACTGGCCCCTATGGTAGCTATACCAGGGTAATGTTGACTGGCCCCTATGGTAGCTATACCAGGGTAATGTTGACTGGCCCCTATGGTAGCTATACCAGGGTAATGTTGACTGGCCCCTATGGTAGCTATACCAGGGTAATGTTGACTGGCCCCTATGGTAGCTATACCAGGGTAATGTTGACTGGCCCCTATGGTAGCTATACCAGGGTAATGTTGACTGGCCCCTATGGTAGCTATACCAGGGTAATGTTGACTGGCCCCTATGGTAGCTATACCAGGGTAATGTTGACTGGCCCCTATGGTAGCTATACCAGGGTAATGTTGACTGGCCCCTATGGTAGCTATACCAGGGTAATGTTGACTGGCCCCTATGGTAGCTATACCAGGGTAATGTTGACTGGCCCCTATGGTAGCTATACCAGGGTAATGTTGACTGGCCCCTATGGTAGCTATACCAGGGTAATGTTGACTGGCCCCTATGGTAGCTATACCAGGGTAATGTTGACTGGCCCCTATGGTAGCTATACCAGGGTAATGTTGACTGGCCCCTATGGTAGCTATACCAGGGTAATGTTGACTGGCCCCTATGGTAGCTATACCAGGGTAATGTTGACTGGCCCCTATGGTAGCTATACCGGGGTAATGTTGACTGGCCCCTATGGTAGCTATACCAGGGTAATGTTGACTGGCCCCTATGGTAGCTATACCAGGGTAATGTTGACTGGCCCCTATGGTAGCTATTCCAGGGTAATGTTGACTGGCCCCTATGGTAGCTATACCAGGGTAATGTTGACTGGCCCCTATGGTAGCTATACCAGGGTAATGTTGACTGGCCCCTATGGTAGCTATACCAGGGTAATGTTGACTGGCCCCTATGGTAGCTATACCAGGGTAATGTTGACTGGCCCCTATGGTAGCTATACCAGGGTAATGTTGACTGGCCCCTATGGTAGCTATACCAGGGTAATGTTGACTGGCCCCTATGGTAGCTATACCAGGGTAATGTTGACTGGCCCCTATGGTAGCTATACCAGGGTAATGTTGACTGGCCCCTATGGTAGCTATACCAGGGTAATGTTGACTGGCCCCTATGGTAGCTATACCAGGGTAATGTTGACTGGCCCCTATGGTAGCTATACCAGGGTAATGTTGACTGGCCCCTATGGTAGCTATACCAGGGTAATGTTGACTGGCCCCTATGGTAGCTATACCAGGGTAATGTTGACTGGCCCCTATGGTAGCTATACCAGGGTAATGTTGACTGGCCCCTATGGTAGCTATACCAGGGTAATGTTGACTGGCCCCTATGGTAGCTATACCAGGGTAATGTTGACTGGCCCCTATGGTAGCTATGCCAGGGTAATGTTGACTGGCCCCTATGGTAGCTATACCAGGGTAATGTTGACTGGCCCCTATGGTAGCTATGCCAGGGTAATGTTGACTGGCCCCTATGGTAGCTATGCCGGGGTAATGTTGACTGGCCCCTATGGTAGCTATACTAGGGTAATGTTGACTGGCCCCTATGGTAGCTATGCTAGGGTAATGTTGACTGGCCCTACGGTTGCTATACCAGGGTAATGTTGACTGGCCCCTATGGTAGCTACACCAGGGTAATGTTGACTGGCCCCTATGGTAGCTATACCAGGGTAATGTTGACTGGCCCCGATGGTAGCTATACTAGGGTAATGTTGACTGGCCCCTATGGTAGCTATACCAGGGTAATGTTGACTGGCCCCTATGGTAGCTATACCAGGGTAATGTTGACTGGCCCCTATGGTAGCTATACCAGGGTAATGTTGACTGGCCCCTATGGTAGCTATACCAGGGTAATGTTGACTGGCCCCTATGGTAGCTATACCAGGGTAATGTTGACTGGCCCCTATGGTAGCTATACCAGGGTAATGTTGACTGGCCCCTATGGTAGCTATACCAGGGTAATGTTGACTGGCCCCTATGGTAGCTATACCAGGGTAATGTTGACTGGCCCCTATGGTAGCTATACCAGGGTAATGTTGACTGGCCCCTATGGTAGCTATTCCGGGGTAATGTTGACTGGCCCCTATGGTAGCTATACCAGGGTAATGTTGACTGGCCCCTATGGTAGCTATACCGGGGTAATGTTGATCATTGGCCCTATGGTAGCCATACCAGGGTAATGTTGACTGGCCCCTATGGTAGCTATACCAGGGTAATGTTGACTGGCCCCTATGGTAGCTATACCAGGGTAATGTTGACTGGCCCCTATGGTAGCTATACCAGGGTAATGTTGACTGGCCCCTATGGTAGCTATACCAGGGTAATGTTGACTGGCCCCTATGGTAGCTATACCAGGGTAATGTTGACTGGCCCCTATGGTAGCCTATACCGGGTAATGTTGACTGGCCCCTATGGTAGCTATACCAGGGTAATGTTGACTGGCCCCTATGGTAGCTATACCAGGGTAATGTTGACTGGCCCCTATGGTA
>NW_027014926.1:0-12528 GCF_036934945.1 Oncorhynchus masou masou | reverse complement strand
GTTAGGGTTAACAGTCCTGTAGGGTTAGGGTTAACAGTCCTGTAGGGTTAGGGTTAACAGTCCTGTAGGATCAGGATTAACAGTCCTTTAGGGTTAGGGTTAACAGTCCTGTAGGGTTAGGGTTAACAGTCCTGTAGGGTTAGGGTTAACAGTCCTTTAGGATCAGGATTAACAGTCCTGTAGGGTTAGGGTTAACAGTCCTGTAGGGTTAGGGTTAACAGTCCTTTAGGGTTAGGGTTAACAGTCCTGTAGGGTTAGGGTTAACAGTCCTGTAGGGTTAGGGTTAACAGTCCTTTAGGGTTAGGGTTAACAGTCCTGTAGGGTTAGGGTTAACAGTCCTTTAGGGTTAGGGTTAACAGTCCTTTAGGGTTAGGATTAACAGTCCTGTAGGGTTAGGGTTAACAGTCCTGTAGGGTTAGGGTTAACAGTCCTGTAGGGTTAGGGTTAACAGTCCTGTAGGGTTAGGGTTAACAGTCCTGTAGGGTTAGGGTTAACAGTCCTGTAGGGTTAGGGTTAACAGTCCTTTAGGGTTAACAGTCCTGTAGGGTTAGGATTAACAGTCCTGTAGGGTTAGGGTTAACAGTCCTTTAGGATCAGGATTAACAGTCCTGTAGGGTTAGGGTTAACAGTCCTGTAGGGTTAGGGTTAACAGTCCTGTAGGGTTAGGGTTAACAGTCCTGTAGGGTTAGGGTTAACAGTCCTGTAGGGTTAGGGTTAACAGTCCTTTAGGATCAGGATTAACAGTCCTGTAGGGTTAGGGTTAACAGTCCTTTAGGGTTAACAGTCCTTTAGGGTTAGGGTTAACAGTCCTTTAGGGTTAGGGTTAACAGTCCTGTAGGGTTAACAGTCCTTTAGGGTTAGGGTTAACAGTCCTGTAGGGTTAGGGTTAACAGTCCTGTAGGGTTAGGGTTAACAGTCCTTTAGGATCAGGATTAACAGTCCTGTAGGGTTAGGGTTAACAGTCCTGTAGGGTTAGGGTTAACAGTCCTTTAGGGTTAACAGTCCTGTAGGGTTAGGGTTAACAGTCCTTTAGGATCAGGATTAACAGTCCTGTAGGGTTAGGGTTAACAGTCCTTTAGGAGTTAGGGTTAACAGTCCTGTAGGATCAGGATTAACAGTCCTTTAGGGTTAGGGTTAACAGTCCTGTAGGGTTAGGGTTAACAGTCCTGTAGGATTAGGGTTAACAGTCCTTTAGGATTAGGGTTAACAGTCCTTTAGGGTTAACAGTCCTTTAGGATCAGGATTAACAGTCCTGTAGGGTTAACAGTCCTTTAGGGTTAACAGTCCTTTAGGATCAGGATTAACAGTCCTGTAGGGTTAGGGTTAACAGTCCTTTAGGATTAGGGTTAACAGTCCTGTAGGGTTAGGGTTAACAGTCCTTTAGGGTTAGGGTTAACAGTCCTGTAGGGTTAGGGTTAACAGTCCTGTAGGGTTAGGGTTAACAGTCCTTTAGGGTTAGGGTTAACAGTCCTTTAGGATTAGGGTTAACAGTCCTTTAGGGTTAACAGTCCTTTAGGATCAGGATTAACAGTCCTGTAGGGTTAGGGTTAACAGTCCTGTAGGGTTAGGGTTAACAGTCCTGTAGGGTTAGGGTTAACAGTATTTTAGGGTTAACAGTCCTTTAGGGACTCTTCACTTCTACTTGATACAACCAGTAGCAGGGAGAGAGGCTTCACAACCTGACCTGTGTGTTGGTTTTGGGATCCTTGTGCCCAATGATTCATACACACCGTTCCCTCAATTGGTTGCTTTTAGAACCTGCATCTTCCTCGTCACAGAGAAACCCTCTGTGTCTGTGTGTGTGCATGTGTGTGTATGAGTGCGTGTACACGTGTGAGAGTGTGTGAGACTGCGGACTGCGAGTTAGACTTTATTCATTCATTCTAGCAGACTGCCTGTCTGTTCATGAGCTCATTGGGGTCAGGTTTATTCATGCAGAGATGCTTGTGAAGGTCTGGTCTACACTGACCCTGAGTAAAATATACAGTAGCCTACAGTATCTGTGGGTCCCCTGCCCTAAAACATATGAAACAACAGTCCATTCATAGGTCACAAATATATTTGTGTACAATTATAAAAATATATTTACTGTGCTGTGACCTGTTAGTTAGAGAAACTACTTCTCATATCATCATTACTGACTGTTTTAGAACTGCATGTCTTTAACTGTTTTGATCAGTATTAGAATCCTGACTAGAACCTCCAAAAATGGATCATATTACTCCTGTGCTTGCCTCCCTACACTGGCTTCCTGTTAAGTTAAGGGCTGATTTCAAGGTTTTACTGCTAACCTACAAAGCATTACATGGGGTTGTTCCTACCTATCTTTCTGATTTGGTCCTGCCGTACATACCTACACGTACGCTACGGTCACAAGACGCAGTTTTAGAACTGTAGAACTGTATGTCTTTGCCGGTTTTGATCAGTACTATTAGAACTGTATGTCTTTAACGGTTTTGATCAGTACTATTAGAACTGTATGTCTTTAACGGGTTTTATGTCTTTAACAGTCTTTTTTTGATCAGTACTATTAGAACTGTATGTGCTTTGCTAACGGTTTTGATCAGTACTGTTAGAACTGTATGTCTTCAGTACTATTAGAACGTCTTTAACGGTTTTGATCAGTACTGTAGAACTGCATGTCGTATGTCTTTAACTGTTTTGATCAGTACTGTTAGAACTGTATGTCTTTAACGGTTTTGATCAGTACTATTAGAACTGTATGTCTTTAACGGTTTTGATCAGTACTGTTAGAACTGTATGTCTTTAACTGTTTTGATCAGTACTATTAGAACTGCATGTCTTTAACTGTTTTGATCCCAGTCTTTACTGTTAGAACTGTATGTCTTTAACTGTTTTGATCAGTACTATTAGAACATGTCTTTAACGGTTTTGATGTCTTTAACTGTATGTCTTTTTTTGATCAGTACTGTTAGAACTGCATGTCTTTAACTGTTTTGATCAGTACTATTAGAACTGCATGTCTTTAACTGTTTTGATCAGTACTATTAGAACTGCATGTCTTTAACTGTTTTGATCAGTACTGTTAGAACTGTATGTCTTTAACTGTTTTGATCAGTACTATTAGAACTGCATGTCTTTAACTGTTTTGATCAGTACTCTTAGAACTGTGTACATCTTTCCCTCACCAGGATGACTCTATAACTTTCCCTCTGTAGGACTTTTCTGAGCATACGTTTCTCTAACCAGATCTACTCTATGCATATCTTTCCCTAACTAGAACTAGACTTGATAAAGTGGTTCCTGAAGGAACATGTTGGCTATAGAGCGTCTAGTCATCCTTAGAGACACTTAAAGTATACCCAAACAGACACTGGCTGACCAACTACACACACACACAACCACACACACAATCCCCCCCCAAACACACCCACACACAGTCGGTGAAGACTGCAGCATTGTGCGACACAGAGTAGGTGTGAGGTCAGACAGTACTAAGTGCTCCCTCTCTGGATTTGGCTCACAGGAAAAGACCAATGATTTGGAGGACTGGAGCTCTGAGACAAGCTCTTGTGTCCTCTAGTCAGCTGGGAAAAGGAGGGAGGGCGGACGAGGAGGGAGAGAAGGGAGGGAGGCTAGGAGGGAGGGCGGTAGTTACAAATGCCCAATCTAACTCACTAAAACTCTGACCATGCTTTTAGAGAAATGTCAGATCTGCTCTGTGGAGCAGAGATGTATTAAACAGAGGTAAACAGCTTAAGGTAAAAATCCTTCTAGGATTAACTCTGATATCTAACAAAAACTGACCTCAGATCAGTGTCTAGAAGCAATGTATTCCTACTTTGAGATCTCATCTGTCTCAGCATCTTTCTCTGGATTACTGGACAACTATAACTAACCCTGGGTTTGCCGGTGTTAACCCTTAGACAACTATTACTAACCCTGGGTTCGTTGGTGTTAACCCCTGGACAACTATAACTAACCCTGGGTTTGCTGGTGTTAACCCCTGGACAGCATGGCTGCTGTGGGAAAGAGATGATGATTGACTATGGTGAGTTTTTACCTCTCACGTTGTATACAAGGGTTGAATTGGATATATTGATACTGTTCCCAAAATGTGTCTTTTTCCATAATGATTTTTATAAATCAATTTCTATGAAATTCTTTGTTATTTACCATACTAAGGTGGTGTAAATGTTATCCCATTACCCAAATTCAATTGAATAACTCCTCAGTGGAAAGACAGATGTTGTCTGTTTTACAAAGAATATTAACAGAGAATACTGTCCATATCATATCGTAATTCACACAGCAATGTCATATTGGTAATGTGTGATTCTTTAAGTTATGACTTAAGTCTATGTAATGAAGATACAGAGGAAGAGCCTTGAATCTATTCCTCAGGAAGAGTTTGAATCTATTACTCAAGAAGAGTTTGGAATCTATTACTCAGGAAGAGTTTGGAATCTATTACTCAAGAAGAGCTTTGAATCTATTACTCAAGAAGAGTGTTTGGAATCTATTACTCAGGAAGAGTTTGGAATCTATTACTCAGGAAGAGTTTGGAATCTATTACTCAGGAAGAGTTTGGAATCTATTACCCAGGAAGAGTTTGGAATCTATTACTCAGGAAGAGTTTGGAATCTTTTCCACGGGGTCCTGGGATCCATAAAATACTTTGGATGATATTTTGCAACTATCAAAATTGGTTGCAGAGCAGTTCAATGGTGCACTTGTTGGCCTTGAGAGATGGATGTGTGTATACAATCATGCACACACGCACACACACAGAAGCACGCACACACGCACACACACAGTCTTGTACAGCTAACCTTGTTGGGACACATAATTCAGTCCCATTCAAAATCCTATTTTCCCTAACGCCTAACCCTAACCCTAAACCTAACCCTAACCCGTATTCTTACCCGTAAACCTAGCTCCTAACCCAGTTTGTCAGATTTATGTTTGTTTACTATTCTTGTGGACACACACACACACACACACACACACACACACACACACACACACACACACACACACACACAGCTCAAAGACATATTTAAAAACACAAATAGCCAAGTGAATGCAGGGGTGGATGGGCAAGGTTTCCTCTTGGCTAACACACAGGGACACATTACATTTTTGGCCGAAGAATGCTAGCCCATGATAGCCGCAGACTGGACACTCTGGTTATACACTGCATACTTAGCATTCCACATAAACACACAACACAACTTAAATTGACAGTTATCCAGACTGCATTTAAAGGAAAACTCCACCCAAAACTATATTTTGGTATTTGTTTCATTAGTCCATTGCTGATATTGTCCCAAAATGTCAAAGCACTAACATTTTCAAGATATATAACTTTCAAAATCTTATCTTGAAAACTGTATTGCTGACATGCAAAACACTTTGGGACTATATTAACAATGGACTACTGAAACAAATACCAAAATATAGTTTTTGGGTGGAATTGTCCTTTAAGTAAACATCCTGAAATGATGACATTAAAGGGCTATCTAGGATTCCTACAACATCACAGTTTTAATAGTTGATCTGAGCTCATGGCATGTACTGGTTATATTCTTCAACAATCAATGGCTATTTATCATTCATTTAATGTGACAATCCTAGATTGCCCCTTTAAATGTAGAGTTCATTCTAATCCAACCACATCCAGCGACAGGATCTGAATACATTCATTATCCATGATTGAGTGACTTGGCAGAAGGCACTGTAAAGTTATGAAAATTAATCAATGTGTCCTTTAACCAAAGCTGCCCTCAGAAGGAAAAAAGACCTCATGTCAATACGGAACAACACACACTTTGTTTGCCTCCCTCGTTTGCACTTTGTTTGCCTCCCTCGTTTGCACTTTGTTTTCCTCGTTTGCACTTTGTTTGCCTCCCTCGTTTGCACTTTGTTTGCCTCCCTCGTTTGCACTTTGTTTGCCTCCCTCGTTTGCACTTTGTTTGCCTCCCTCGTTTGCACTTTGTTTGCCTCCCTCGTTTGCACTTTGTTTGCCTCCCTCGTTTGCACTTTGTTTGCCTCCTCTGTCTCCCCCCCCCCACTCTCTCTGAATCAAGTCCTATTGCCCTCAGTAATGACAGCTCACCGCTGCAGCTTATGGGCAGAATATGTGTTTTCTGTGAGAGCACTGGCATTCACGCATGCACGACTAGTGAGCGCACACACACACACACGCACACACGCACACACACACACACGCGCACACGCGCACACGCACACACGCACACACGCACACACGCACACACACGCACACACGCACACCCACGCACACACACACACACACACACACACACACACACACACACACACACACACACACACACACACACACACACAGCTTCATATACAGCCCTCTCTTCTTGCTCTCTCTCTTCTCCATCCAAAGTTCTGAAAACAGTGTTACTGTTGTGTCCCATTACATCAATAGACTTTATTCGTGTCAGAGGAAATTCCGAGTCACTCTGTAGTGCTGCTGTTCCATTGCTGGAAGAAGTGAACGTTTCTCCCTTAAGTCCTTTAAACAAGTGACCTTATACCAGAGGATTATACAAAACAGACCTATAAATACACACAGTCACCAACTCAGTGCCTGGCAAGGGCCTAGAAATATAATGACTGGCATGGGTTCACTCAATATGGCCACCGGTCCACCCATCATGGTACATTGACTTTAATGAGAAAGGCTCTTCTAGTTATTCTATTTCTATAGGCCTAATAGCACCAAGTACTGGAGTATAGACCCGCCTGAAAACCTGGCCAGTAGATGCTGAGTACCTAGATACTATGATGAGATGTGTATATTGCTTTTTTCTAAATGCATTTCTGGCAATGTGCTTAACAATAACCTGGGCCTGACCCCTAAAAATATGATAGCAGTAGCAGCAGCAGTGCAGGGGCTGCTATGGACAACCTCCTTAGACTAACTTGCAGCAGAGGAAACCAAGATCTAAAGAGAGGGCCCATCCTCCTCTTGTTTGGCAGGTATATGTTAAGATAAAATTATTATTATTTTTCTTCTTTTTTTGTGTATTTACATACATACTAGTTTATTATTAAGGCACATGAAAGATCACAAGAATGAATTTCTGCAAAAAATGCATTTTTGATGAAAACCCTTTTTAAAACTTTCAAATGACTTTCCTGTAAAGTAGTAGCGTCCGACATGCGCCCTGTTCACGTGCTCGTCACATATGCCAACCTAGACCAGAGTCAATGTCGGCCCAGGCATGTCACTGCTGACATCTACCCTTTAGCCCTATTCTTTCACTTTGGTAAAGCCAATTGTCTGAAATCAAATAATGGAAAAGCCATTCATATCTACCTTGTGCACTAACTAATACCCTACCCTGAGTAGAAGTCAAGTCAACAGTCTAGAAGAGGAAAGTTGACCTTGAGCTTAAGCTGTGTCAGCATCAGTGTGTGTGTGTGTGTGTGTATGTGTGTGTGTGTGTGTGGTGTGTGTGTGTGTGTGTGTGTGTGTGTGTGTGTGTGTGTTTCAGACTGATTGCGCGTGCGTGTACATGTGGGGTTTACTGTGCTCCTGAAACCAACATGGGGAGAGAGATAGACAGAGAGACAGAGATAGAGAGGGGGAAGAGACAGAGGAGGGAGAGAGACAGAGAAGGGGGAAGAAAGAGAGAAGGGGAGGAGAGAGACAGAGAGACAGAGAGACAGAGATAGAGAAGGGGGAAAGAGAGAGACAGAGATAGAGAAGGGGAAGAGAGAGAGACAGAGATAGAGAAGGGGGACAGAGAGACAGAGAATAGAGAAGGGAGAGATAGACAGAGATAGAGAAGGGGAAAGAGACAAGAGATAGAAGGAGGAAGAGAGAGGGCAGAGATAGAGATAAGAAGGGGAAGAGAAGGGCAGATAGAAATGGGGGAGAGAGAGACAGAACAGAGAATAGAAGGGGGAAGAGAGGAGACAGAGACAGAGATAGAAGGGGGAAGAGAGAGACAGAGATAGAGAGAGAGAGAAGATAGAGAGGGAGAAGAGTCCCTAAGCAAGCTGGTCCTGGGGCTCTGTTCACAAACACACACCCTACAGAGCCCCATGACAGCAGCACAATTAGACCCAACCAAATCATGAGAAAACAAAAAGATAATTACTTGACACATTGGAAAGAATTAACAAAAAAACAGAGCAAACTAGAATGCTATTTGGCCCTACACAGAGAGTACACAGCGGCAGAATACCTGACCACTGTGACTGACTAAAATAAAGAAAGCTTTGACTATGTACAGACTCAGCGAGCATAGCCTTGCTATTGAGAAAGGCCGCAGTAGGCAGACATAGCTCTCAAAGAAGACAGGCTATGTGCTCACACTGCCCACAAAATGAGTTGAAACTGAGCTGCACTTCCTAACCTCCTGCCCAATGTATGACCATATTAGAGGCATATTTCCTCAGATTACACAGATCCACAAAGAATTCGAAAACAAATCCAATTTTGAAAAACTTCCATATCACTGGTGAAATTCCACAGTGTGCCATCAGAGCAGCAAGATTTGTGACCTGTTGCCGAGAAAAAGGGCAACCAGTAGAAGAACACGCACCATTATGTAAATACAACCCATATCTAGAGAAGGGAGAGAGAGAGAGAGAGAGAGAGAGAGAAGGGGAGGGAGAGAGAGACAGAGAGACAGAGAGACAGAGATAGAGAAGGGGGGAAGAGAGAGACATAGATAGAGAAGGGGGAAGAGAGAGACAGAGATAGAGAAGGGGGGAAGAGAGAGACAGAGATGGAGAGAGACAGAGAGAGAGAGAGAGAGAGAGAGACAGAGACAGAGAGACAGAGAGACAGAGATAGAGGAGGGGAGGAGAGACAGAGGAGGGAGAGAGACAGAGAGTGACAGAGACAGAGAAGGGGAGGGGGAGAGAGAGAAGGGGGAGGAGAGAGAGAGAGAGAAAGAGAGGAGAGACAGAGGAGGGAGAGGAGAGAGAGAGAGAGTGTGAGAGAGAGAAAGGCAGGAGAGACAGAGGAGGGAGAGGAGAGAGAGAGAGAGAGTGAGAGAGATATAGAAAGGGAGGAGAGACAGAGAAGGGAGAGAGAAAGATACGTGGGGATGAGAGGTAGAGGGGTCTCGGGCAGCAGTGAACAGTAAACAGAGAAAGATAGAGAGAGGGAGACCTTCAACAAACCTTCAACATGATGCAGATCTGTGTCTTCAGTCTATCTACTGTATCTGGAATTGAGGGATTATTAGCCAGCCTGAAGTATTTACAACAAACACACTAAATGGGACTGTGTGCATGCACGTGTGTGTGTGTGTGTGTGTGTGTGTGTGTGTGTGTGTGTGTGTGTGTGTGTGTGTGTGTGTGTGTGCTGCTTGCCTCATCATCACAATAATGACAAACATCCTTCCATTATCAGAGCTCCCAATTCTCTTTTAAAAAACAAACAACTTGTGTGGCACATGGGGTTTCCACTTAACCTCCTGTCTGTTATTGGAAGACCTTTCTGTTGCATCACAACATAGTGTTGTATCAACCACCATACAGAGAGGTGTTTGTCAGCATGTGGAGTCACAGCTCCTGTGGGAAGCCGGGCTCTTGTGGACCTTGGTCAGGGATCACGTGAGAGCAGGGAAGCAACCTAAGACATGTGGCTGGGACAGGGCTTCTCGTGTGTGTGTGTGTGTGTGTGTGTGCGTGTGTGTGTGTGTGTGTGTGTGTGTGTGTGTGTGTGTGTGTGTGTGTGTGTGTGTGTGTGTGTGTGTGTGTGTGTGTGTGTGTGTGTGTGTGAGTGGGAAACGAAGATCCAATATGCATTGGCTCAGCATGAGAGAGACCTCCAGTCAGTCATTATTTATAGGCATTATTGACAGGCACCTGTTAGGAGGCGTTATTTACAGGCATTATTGACAGGCATTATTGACAGGCATTTATTGACAGGCATTATTTACAGGCATTATTTACAGGCATTATTTACAGGCATTATTTACAGGCATTATTGCAGAGAATTGCTCTCTCTCCAGATGACTCCATGGAATGATTTACATTCCAAGCTGTCTGGTTTCTTTCATTATTGCAGTTTGTCCATGAATGAAGTGTTTTGTAAATGATCTATGGGAACATCGAGGTACCCAATGTTAGTTTGAGGCGAGCACTGGATAGCCGCTTACTGGGCTGGGAACATCGAGTACCCAATGTTATTTTGAGGCGGCACTGATAGCTCGTTTACTGGGCCTGGGAACATTAATTGCAATTTTATTTTGAAGTGGCACTGATAGTCGTTTACTGGGCTGGGAACATTGAGTACCCAATGTTATTTTGAGACGGCACTGATAGCCGTTTACTGGGCTGGGAACATCAGGTACCCAATGTTATTTTGAGATGGCACTGATAGTCGTTTACTGGGCTGGGAACATTGAGTACCCAATGTTATTTTGAGTGGCACTGATAGCCGTTTACTGGGCTTGGGAACATTGAGTACCCAATGTTATTTTGAGGTGGCACTGATAGTCGTTTACTGGGCTGGGAACATTGAGTACCCAATGTTATTTTGAGCGGCACTGATAGTCGTTTACTGGGCTGGGAACATTGAGTACTAATGTTATTTTGAAGTGGCACTGATAGTCGTTTACTGGGCTGGGAACATTGAGTACCCAATGTTATTTTGAGGTGGCACTGATAGCCGTTTACTGGGCTGGGAACATTGAGTACCCAATGTTATTTTGAGGCGGCACTGATAGCCGTTTACTGGGCTGGGAACATTGAGTACCCAATGTTATTTTGAGCGGCACTGATAGCCGTTTACTGGGCTGGGAACATCAGGTACCCAATGTTATTTTGAGTGGCACTGATAGTCGTTTACTGGGCTGGGAACATTGAGTACCCAATGTTATTTTGAGGCGGCACTGATAGTCGTTTACTGGGCTGGGAACATTGAGTACCCAATGTTATTTTGAAGTGGCACTGATAGTCGTTTACTGGGCTGGGAACATTGAGTACCCAATGTTATTTTGAGGCGGCACTGATAGTCGTTTACTGGGCTGGGAACATTGAGTACCCAATGTTATTTTGAAGTGGCACTGATAGTCGTTTACTGGGCTGGGAACATTGAGTACCCAATGTTATTTTGAGGCGGCACTGATAGTCGTTTACTGGGCTGGGAACATTGAGTAACCAATGTTATTTTGAGGCGGCACTGATAGTCGTTTACTGGGCTGGGAACATTGAGTACCCAATGTTATTTTGAAGTGGCACTGATAGCCATTTTTATTGGTTGTGTGACACCATCAGAACAACAACCAACCAATCATGCGTACTTTCATGTCTCCCGACGAATGAGGGGATTCTACTTATGCCCTGGGCCTGCCCTGGGCCTGCCCTGGGGTGAACCGGGTTAGCGTTGATTACATTCCTTCTGGAACCAGGATCACTCCTGGACATGAGCCAGGTGCCCCGTTTTGGCCGACCGCAAAGTTGTCTCGAAACAAAAGGGGCGAAGGTTAAGCAGGTGGAGTGATGAGTTTTTACATGCAGATGGGTTTGCTTTTGATAAAAGGCTTTATCTGCTTCCCAATGAAAACTAGTTACAAAAAATCTAACATAGATTTGATGGAAAAAATATGTTTCTGAACGATGCATCATGCTGCCTTGTTGACAACATGACCGAGCAGCGTAGATTACTGTTGGATTTAAGAAGGAGCTCCTTCCTACCGCTTTCCCCCATGCACGTCACAGGCCATAGCCCGGTGGACTTAATCAAACTCCCTCAAAGATGGCTGAATAATGTTGATTGATTTTTGAAGAGGCAATGCTTTCAAAAGAGTCACACATGCTCAACAACCTTTCTCACCCCCCTCAAACATATAAAACTACAATCATTTGTCATGGGATGCCCTTCTCTGGCTGTAAACCGGTGGTAGAGACGTGAGATTACAGTTTATGTCAGGATTTCACATGACAGTCAACAGCAAACAACACAATGAAGAGAAAGGGTCTGTTTATGACAGTCAACAGCAAACAACACAATGAAGAGAAAGGGTCTGTTTATGACAGTCAACAGCAAACAACACAATGAAGAGAAAGGGTCTGTTTATGACAGTCAACAGCAAACAACACAATGCAGAGAAAGGGTCTATTTATGACCGTCAACAGCAAACAACACAATGCAGAGAAAGTGTCTGTACATGACAGTCAACAGCAGAGAAAGAGTCTGTACATGGCAGTCAACAGCAAACAATACAATGCAGAGCAAAGCATGACAGTGGGGTTGTATTACTGTTGGTAAAGTAAATAAGTAAGTAAGCAGCCCATAGGGCAGGAGCATAGATATCCCTTAACCTAAAATATATGATTATAAATACAGTTGATACAGGTTTTATAGACATTTTCTGTATAAATAGCCTCTAAAATATATAAAAACAGACCATAACTGTCTCAGAGGGGTTGGGTTAAATGCGGAAGTCAGATTTCAGTTGAATACATTCTGGACTAGGTATCCACCTTTCCCTTTCAATGTTTATTTTCTTGGGAAAGCTGTTGTAATAAACTTTGTAATAATATGATACAGTGTCAGTACTTGTT
>NW_027014925.1:0-12529 GCF_036934945.1 Oncorhynchus masou masou | reverse complement strand
CTATACTACACTACCACACTACACTACTACACTACTACACTATCACACGACACTAATACACTACCACACTACTACACTACAACACTACACTACCACACTACCACACTACGACACTACTACACTACCACACTACTACACTACCACACTACACTACTACTCTACCACACTACCACACTACACTACCACACTACCACACTACAATACTACACTACCACACTACTACACTAAACTACTACACTACCACACTACTACACTACCACACTACCACACTACTACACTACACTACCACACTACTACACTACCACACTACTACACTACACTACCACACTACTACAGTACCACACTACACTACCACACTACTACACAACCACACTACACTACTACACTACCACACTACACTACTACACTACCACACTACTACACTACCACACTACACTACCACACTACCACACTACTACACTACTACACTACACTACCACACTACTACACTACACTACCACACTACTACACTACCACAATACTACATTACACTACCACACTACTACACTACCACACTACTACACTACACTACTACACTACCACACTACTACACTACTACCTACCACACTACCACACTACTACTACTACCACCACTACCTACACCACTACACTACCACACTACTACACTGCCCCACTACTACTACTACCTACACTACTACTACTACCACTACTACTACAGCTACTACTACTACCACACTACACCTTCACACTACTACACTACTACTACTACCACACACTACACTACACACTACTACACTACCGCTACCACACTACTACACTACCACACTACTACACTACCACACTATTACACTACCACACTACTACACTACCACAATACTACATTACACTACTACACTACCACACTACACTACCACACTACTACACTACCACACTACACTACTACACAACACTACCACACTACTACACTACACTACCACACTACTACACTACCACAATACTACATTACACTACCACACTACTACACTACCACACTACTACACTACACTTCCACACTACCACACTACTACACTACCACAATACTACATTACACTACTACACTACCACACTACCACACTACTACACTACCACACTACTACACTACCACACTACCACACTACTACACTACCACACTACTACACTACCACACTACACTACCACACTACCACACTATCACACTGCCTACTACACTACCACACTATCACACTGCACTACCACACTACTACACTACCACACTACTACACTACCACACTTCTACACACCCACAATACTAAACTACCACACCACTACACGACACTACTACACTACCACAATATCACACTACCACACTACTACACTACCACACTACTACACTACCACACCACTACACTACCACAATACTACACTACCACACTACACCACCACACTACCACACCACTACACTACCACAATACACTACTACACGACACTACTACACTATCACACTACACTACTACACTACTACACTACACTATCACACTACAATAATACACTACCACACTACACTATCACACTACACTACCACACTACTACACTACACTACCACACTATCACACAACTACACTACCACACCACTACACTACCACACCACTACACTACACTACTACACGACACTACTACACTATCACACTACACTACTACACTACCACACTACACTATCACACTACAATAATACACTACCTACACTACACTATCACTCACACCACACTACTACACTACCACACTACCACACTACTACACTACCACCACACACTACTACACGACACTACTACACTATCACACTACACTACTACACTACTACACTATCACACTACACTATCACACTACACTAATACACTACCACACTACACTACCACACTACACTACTACACTACACTACCACACTACTACACCACTACAACACTACTACACTACACTGCCACACCACTACACTACCACACTACACTACTACACTACCACACGATCACACCACACTACTACACTACCACACTACACTACAACACTACTACACTACTACACTACTACACCACTACACTACACCACTACACTACTACACTGCGACACCACTACACCACTACACTGCCACACCACTACTACACCACTACACTGCCACACCACTACACTACTACACTATCACACCACGCCACTACACTACTACACTACTACACTACCACACCACTACGCTACACCACTACACTACTACACTACCACACCACTATACCACTACAGAGAGAGAGAGAGAGAGAGAGAGAGAGACATAAGGAGAGAGACAGGTAGAGAGGATGATGGGAGAGAGAGAGTATGGAGGGAGAGACATAATGAGAGAGACATGTAGAGAGGATGAGGGAGACAGAAGGGAGAGGGATGAGGGGAGAGAGAGATGATGAGGGGAGAGACATAAGGAGAGAGACATGTAGAGAGTGATGAGGGAGACAGAAGGAGAGGATGAGGGGAGAGAGATGATGAGGGAGAGACATAAGGAGAGAGACATGTAGAGAGTGATGAGGGAGACAGAAGGAGAGGGATGAGGGAGAGAGAGAGGATGAGGGGAGAGAGAGGGCGAGGAGGGGCTGAATATAGAGAGGCAGACTGAAAGAAAAAGATATTCTCAGAAGGGAGGCAGAAACAGAGGCGGAACAGAGAGGGAACAAGGGAACAGAGGGAGAACAGAGGGAACAGTGGGAGAACAGAGGGAACAGAGGGAACAGAGGGAGAACAGAGGGTGAACAGAGGGTGAACAGAGGGAACAGAGGGAGAACAGAGGGAACAGAGGGAGAACAGAGAACAGGGAACAGAGAGGGAACAGAAACAGAGGGAGGGAACAGAGGGAGAACAGAGGAGAACAGAGGGAACAGAGGGTGAACAGAGAGGGAACAGAGAGGGAACAGAGAGGGAACAGAGGGTGAACAGAGGCTGAAATAGAAGGTGAATAGAGGGTGAAATAGAGGGAACAGAGGGAGACAGAGGAGAACAGAGGGTGAACAGAGAGGTGAACAGAGAGGGAACAGAGGGGGAACAGAGGGTGAACAGAGAGAACAGAGGGTGAACAGAGAGAACAGAGGTGAACAGAGGGAACAGAGGGAGAACAGAGGAGAACAGAGGGAGAACAGAGGGAACAGAGGGTGAACAGAGGGAGAACAGAGGGAGAACAGAGGGAGAACAGAGAGAACAGAGGAGAACAGAGGGAGAACAGAGAGAACAGAGGGTGAACAGAGGAGAACAGAGAGGGGAACAGAGAGGAGTGAACAGAGAGGATGAACAGAGAGGTGAACAGAGAGGAGAACAGAGGGAGAACAGAGGGAACAGAGGGTAACAGAGGAGAACAGAGGGAACAGAGGGGGAACAGAGGGAACAGAGGGAGAACAGAGGGAGAAGCAGAGAGAACAGAGGGTGAACAGAGAGAGACAGAGGGTGAACAGAGGGAGAACAGAGGGTGAACAGAGGAAACAGAGGGTGAACAGAGAGAACAGAGGTGAACAGAGGGAACAGAGGGTGAACAGAGAGAACAGAGGGTGAACAGAGAGAACAGAGGGTGAACAGAGGGAGAACAGAGGGTGAACAGAGGGAACAGAGGGAGAACAGAGGGAACAGAGGGAGAACAGAGGGAGAACAGAGGGTGAACAGAGGGAACAGAGGGTGAACAGAGGGAGAACAGAGGGAACAGAGGGAGAACAGAGGGAACAGAGGGAACAGAGGGAGAACAGAGGGTGAACAGAGGAGAACAGAGGGTGAACAGAGGAGAACAGAGGGTGAACAGAGGGTGAACAGAGAGAACAGAGGGTGAACAGAGGGTGAACAGAGGGAACAGAGGAGAACAGAGGGAGAACAGAGGGAGAACAGAGGGTGAACAGAGAGAACAGAGGGTGAACAGAGAGAACAGAGGGTGAACAGAGGGTGAACAGAGGGAAGAGGGTGAACAGAGAGAACAGAGCGAACAGAGGGTGAACAGAGAGGAACAGAGGGTGAACAGAGAGAACAGAGGGTGAACAGAGGGTGAACAGAGGGTGAACAGAGAGAACAGATCAGAACAGAGGGTGAACAGAGGGAACAGAGGGAACAGAGGGAGAACAGAGGGTGAACAGAGAGGAGAACAGAGGGTGAACAGAGAGAACAGAGGGTGAACAGAGGGTGAACAGAGGGAACAGAGGGTGAACAGAGAGAACAGGAGGAACAGAGGGTGAACAGAGAGGGAACAGAGGGTGAACAGAGAAGAGAGGAACAGAGAGAACAGAGGGTGAACAGAGAAACAGAGGTGAACAGAGGGTGAACAGAGGGAACAGAGGGTGAACAGAGAGAACAGGAGGGTGAACAGAGGGAACAGAGAGAACGGAGAGAACAGAGGGTGAACAGAGGGAACAGAGGGAACAGAGAACAGAGGGTGAACAGAGAGAACAGAGTGAACAGAGGGTGAACAGAGAGGAACAGAGGGTGAACAGAGAGAACAGAGGGTGAACAGAGAGAGAACAGAGAATAGGAGGAACAGAGGGTGAACAGAGGGAACAGAGGGTGAACAGAGGAACAGAGGGTGAACAGAGAGAACAGAGAGAACAGAGGAGAACAGAGGGAACAGAGAGAACAGAGGGAACAGAGGGTGAACAGAGGGTGAACAGAGAGAACAGAGGGTGAACAGAGGGTGAACAGAGGAGAACAGAGGAACAGAGGGTGAACAGAGGGTGAACAGAGAGAACAGAGGGAGAACAGAGGGGAACAGAGGGTGAACAGAGAGAACAGGAGGAACAGAGAGGAACAGAGGGTGAACAGAGAGGAACAGAGGGAGAACAGAGGAGAACAGAGGGTGAACAGAGGGAACAGAGGGAGAACAGAGGGAGAACAGAGGGAGAACAGAGGGAGAACAGAGGGAACAGAGGAACAAGGACAGAGGAGAACAGAGGGAGAACAGAGGGAACAGGAGAACAGAGGGAACAGAGGGAACAGAGGGAGAACAGGAGGACAAGGGAACAGAGGGTGAACAGAGAGGAACATGGAACAGAGGGAACAGAGGGTGAACAGAGGGAGAACAGAGGGAACAGGGGAACAGAGGGTGAACAGAGAGGGAACAGAGGGAGAACAGAGCGAACAAGGGAACAAGGGAGAACAGAGGGAACAGTGGGAGAACAGAGGAACAGAGAACGAGTGAACAGAGGGAGAACAGAGGGAGAACAGAGGAGAACAGAGGAGAACAGAGGGTGAACAGAGAGGAACAGAGGGTGAATAGAGGGAGAACAGAGGAAGAGGGAACAGAGGGAACAGAGGGAGAACAGAGAGGGAACAGAGGGTGAACAGAGAGAAAGGGGTGAACAGAGAGGAACAGAGGGTGAACAGAGGGAGGAACAGAGGAACAAGATGAACAGAGAGAACAGGAGGGTGAACAGAGAGGAACAGAGAACAGAGAGGGAACAGAGGGTGAACAGGAAGAGTAACAGAGGGAGAGAGAGGAACAGAGGAACAGGGTGAACAGGGAAGAGGGTGCAGAGAGAACAGAGGGAGAACAGAGAGAACAGAGGGTGAACAGAGGGAACAGAGGGTGAACAGAGAGAACAGGGGGAACAGAGGGAACAGAGGGTGAACAGAGAGAACAGAGGGTGAACAGAGAGGGAACAGAGGGTGAACAGAGAGAACAGAGGTGAACAGAGGAGAACAGAGGGTGAACAGAGAGAACAGAGGGTGAACAGAGGGTGAACAGAGGGAACAGAGGGTGAACAGAGAGAACAGAGGGTGAACAGAGGGTGAACAGAGAGAACAGAGAGAACAGGAGGTGAACAGAGGGAACAGAGAGTGAACAGAGAGGAACAGAGGGAACAGAGGGTGAACAGAGGAGAACAGAGGGAGAACAGAGGGAGAACAGAGGGAGAACAGAGGGAGAACAGAGGGTGAACAGAGGGAGAACAGAGGGTGAACAAAGAGAACAGAGGGTGAACAGAGGGAACAGAGGGAGAACAGAGGGAGAACAGAGAGAACAGAGGGTGAACAGAGGGAGAACAGAGGGAACAGAGGGAACAGAGGGAGAACAGAGAGGAACAGAGGGTGAACAGAGGGAGAACAGAGGGTGAACAGAGAGAACAGAGGGTGAACAGAGGGAGAACAGAGGAGAACAGAGGGTGAACAGAGAGAACAGAGGGTGAACAGAGGGAACAGAGGGTGAACAGAGGGAGAACAGAGGGTGAACAGAGGGAACAGAGGGTGAACAGAGAGAACAGAGGGTGAACAGAGGGAGAACAGAGGGAGAACAGAGGGTGAACAGAGGGAACAGAGGGTGAACAGAGGAACAGAGGGTGAACAGAGGGAACAGAGGGAGAACAGAGGAGAACAGAGGAGAACAGAGGGAGAACAGAGAGGGAACAGAGGGTGAACAGAGAGAACGAGGAGGAGAACAGAGGGTGAACAGAGAGGAGAACAGAGGGTGAACAGAGGAGAACAGAGGGTGAACAGAGGAGAACAGAGGGTGAACAGAGGGGAACAGAGGGAACAGAGGAGAACAGAGGGTGAACAGAGGAGAACAGAGGGAGAACAGGAGGGAGAACAGAGGGTGAACAGAGGGAACAGAGGGAGAACAGAGAGGAACAGGAGGAGAACAGAGGGTGAACAGAGAGGAACAGAGGGTGAACAGAGAGGGAACAGAGAGAACAGAGGGTGAACAGAGAGAACAGAGGGTGAACAGAGGAACAGAGGGTGAACAGAGGAGAACAGAGGGTGAACAGAGGGAACAGAGGAGAACAGAGGTGAACAGAGGGTGAACAGAGGGAACAGAGGGTGAACAGAGAGAACAGAGGGTGAACAGAGGGAACAGAGGGTGAACAGAGGGAACAGAGGAGAACAGAGAGGAACAGAGGTGAACAGAGGGTGAACAGAGAGAACAGAGGGTGAACAGAGGGTGAACAGAGGGAACAGAGGAGAACAGAGGGTGAACAGAGGGGAACAGAGGAGAACAGAGGGAGAACAGAGGAGTGAACAGAGGGAGAACAGAGAGGAACAGAGGGAGAACAGAGGGAGAACAGAGGGAGAACAGAGGGTGAACAGAGGGTGAACAGAGGAGAACAGAGGGAGAACAGAGGGAGAACAGAGGGTGAACAGAGGGAGAACAGAGGGTGAACAGAGGGGAACAGAGGAGAACAGAGGGAGAACAGAGGGAGAACAGAGAGGAACAGAGGGAACAGAGGGAGAACAGAGGGAGAACAGAGGAGAACAGAGGGTGAACAGAGGGAACAGAGGGAGAACAGAGGGAACAGAGGGTGAACAGAGGGTGAACAGAGGAACAGAGGGAGAACAGAGGGAGAACAGAGGAGAACAGAGGGAACAGAGGAGAACAGAGGGTGAACAGAGGGAGAACAGAGGGAACAGAGGGAGAACAGAGGGTGAACAGAGGGAACAGAGGGAGAACAGAGGGAACAAGGAACAGAGGGAGAACAGAGGAGAACAGAGGGAACAGAGGGAACAGAGGGAGAACAGAGGGAGAACAGAGGTGAACAGAGGGAACAGAGGGAGAACAGAGGGAACAAGAGAGGAGAACAGAGGAACGGAGAACAGAGGAGAACAGAGGGAACGAGGAAACAGAGGGAGAACAGAGGGAGAACAGAGGGAGAACAGAGGAGAACAGAGGGAACAGAGAGAGAACAGAGGGAGAACAGAGAGGAGAACAGAGGGTGAACAGAGAGGGAACAGAGGTGAACAGAGGAACAGAGGTGAACAGAGAGAACAGGAGGAGAACAGAGGGTGAACAGAGGGAACAGAGGGTGAACAGAGAGAACAGAGGAGAGAACAGAGAGAACAGAGGGTGAACAGAGGGAACAGAGAGGAACAGAGGTGAACAGAGGGTGAACAGAGAGAACAGAGGGTGAACAGAGAGAACAGAGGAGAGAACAGAGGTGAACAGAGGGTGAACAGAGAGAGAACAGAGGGAACAGAGGGAGAACAGAGGGTGAACAGAGGAGAACAGAGGGTGAACAGAGGGTGAACAGAGGAGAACAGAGGGAGAACAGAGAGAACAGGAGGAGAACAGAGGGTGAACAGAGAGAACAGAGGAGAACAGAGGGAACAGAGGGTGAACAGAGAGGGAACAGAGGGAGAACAGAGAGAGAACAGAGGGTAGAACAGAGGGTGAACAGAGAGAACAGAGGGTGAACAGAGGGAGAACAGAGGGAACAGAGGGTGAACAGAGAGAACAGATGAACAGAGGTGAACAGAGAGGAACAGAGGGTGAACAGAGGGAACAGAGGGTGAACAGAGGGAGAACAGAGGGAGAACAGAGAGTGAACAGAGGGAGAACAGAGGGTGAACAGAGGGAACAGAGGGTGAACAGAGAGAACAGAGGGAACAGAGGGTGAACAGAGGAGAACAGAGGATGAACAGAGAGAAACAGAGGGTGAACAGAGGGAGAACAAGAGAACAGGAGGGAACAGAGGGTGAACAGAGAGGAACAGAGGGAGAACAGAGAGAACAGAGGGTGAACAGAGAGAGAACAGAGAGAACAGAGAGAACAGAGAGGAACAGAGGAGAACAGAGGGAGAACAGAGGAGAACAGAGGGTGAACAGAGAGAACAGAGGGTGAACAGAGGGTGAACAGAGGGTGAACAGAGGAAACAGAGAGAACAGAGGGAGAACAGAGGGTGAACAGAGAGAACAGAGGTGAACAGAGGGAACAGAGGTGAACAGAGGGTGAACAGAGGAGAGAACAGAGGGTGAACAGAGAGAGAACAGAGGGAGAACAGAGGAGAACAGAGGGGAACAGAGGGTGAACAGAGGGAATAGAGGGTGAACAGAGGGAACAGAGGGTGAACAGAGGGTGAACAGAGAGAACAGAGGGTGAACAGAGGGGAACAGAGGGTGAACAGAGGGAACAGAGGGAGAACAGAGGGAGAACAGAGGGAACAGAGGGGAACAGAGGGAGAACAGAGGGAGAACAGAGGGAGGAACAGAGGGAGAACAGAGGGAGAACAGAGGGAACAGAGGGAGAACAGAGGGAACAGAGGGAGAACAGAGAGAGAACAGAGGGAGAACAGAGGGAACAGAGGGTGAACAGAGGGTGAACAGAGGGAACAGAGGGAGAACAGAGGGAACAGAGAGAACAGAGGGAACAGAGGGAGAACAGAGGGAACAGAGGTGAACAGAGGGAACAGAGGGAGAACAGAGGCAAGAGAACAGAGGGAGAACAGAGGACGTGGGAGAACAGAGAAGACAGAGGGAGAACAGAGGGGAACAGAGGAGAGAACAGAGAGAACAGAGAGAACAGAGGGGAATAGAGGGAACGAAGAGAGGTGAACAGAGGTGAACAGAGGGTGAACAGAGGGTGAACAGAGAGAACAGAGAGAACAGAGGGAACAGAGGGTGAACAGAGAGAACAGAGGGAGAACAGAGGGTGAACAGAGGGAACAGAGGGTGAACAGAGAGAACAGGAGAGAACAGAGGAGGAACAGAGGAGCAGAGGAACAGAGGGTGAACAGAGGAGAACAGAGAGAACAGAGGGGAACAGAGGGAACAGAGAGGTGAACAGAGAGAGAACAGAGGGAGAACAGAGGAGAACAGAGGGAGAACAGAGGGTGAACAGAGAGAACAGAGGGAGAACAGAGGGAACAGAGGGAGAACAGAGGGTGAACAAGAGGAACAGAGGTGAACAGAGGGAACAGAGGGAACAGAGGGAACAGAGGGAACAGAGAGAACAGAGGGTGAACAGAGGAGAACAGAGGGTGAACAGAGGAACAGAGGTGAACAGAGGGAGAACAGAGGGTGAACAGAGGGAACAGAGGGAACAAGAGAACAGAGGGAACAGAGGGAGAACAGAGGGTGAACAGAGAGGGAACAGAGGGGAACAGAGAGAACAGAGGGTGAACAGAAGGAGAACAGAGGGTGAACAGAGGGAACAGAGGGTGAACAGACGACAGAGGTGAACAGAGGGAACAGAGGAGAACAGAGAGAACAGATCGAACAGGAGGGTGAACAGAGAGGAACAGAGGGTGAACAGAGGGTGAACAGAAGGGAACAGAGGGTGAACAGAGGGAACAGAGGGTGAATGAGGAAGAGTAGAGGTGAGAACAGAGGAGAACAGGAGGAGAACAGAGGGAACAGAGAGAGGTGAACAGAGGGAACAGGAGGACAGAGAGAACAGAGGGTGAACAGAGGGAACAGAGGGAGAACAGAGGAACAGGAGAGACAGAGGGTGAACAGAGGGAGAACAGAGGGTGAACAGAGGGGGAACAGAGAGAACAGAGGGTGAACAGAGAGAACAGAGGGTGAACAGAGGGTGAACAGAGGAGAACAGAGGGTGAACAGAGAGAACAGAGGGTGAACAGAGGAACAGGTGAACAGAGGAACAGAGGGAACAGAGGAGAACAGAGAGTGAACAGAGGGTGAACAGAGAGAACAGAGGGTGAACAGAGGGAACAGAGAGAACAGAGGGTGAACAGAGGGAACAGAGAGGAGAACAGAGGGTGAACAGAGGGTGAACAGAGAGAACAGAGGGAACAGAGAGAACAGAGGGTGAACAGAGGAGCAGAGAACAGAGGGTGAACAGAGGGTGAACAGAGAGAACAGGGGTGAACAGAGGGTGAACAGAAGAACAGAGAGAACAGAGAGGAACAGAGAGAACAGAGGATGAACAGAGGGAACAGAAGGTGAACAGGAGGGTGAACAGAGGAAGAACAGAGGGAGAAATAGAGAGAACAGGAGGGTGAACAGAGGGAACAGAGGGGAACAGAGGGAGAACAGAGGAGAACAGAGGGTGAACAGAGGGTGAACAGAGGAGAACAGAGGGTGAACAGAGGGAGAACAGAGGAGGAACAGAGGAGAACAGAGGGAGAACAGAGGGTGAACAGAGGGAGAACAGAGGGAACAGAGGGAGAACAGAGGGAGAACAGAGGGAACAGAGGAGAACAGAGGGAGAACAGAGGGAGAACAGAGGAGAACAGAGGGAGAACAGAGGGAACAGAGGGAGAACAGAGGGAACAGAGGGTGAACAGAGGGAACAGAGAGAACAGAGGGAGAACAGAGAGGAACAGAGGGAACAGAGGGAACAGAGGGAGAACAGAGGGAACAGAAGGAGAACAGAGGAGAACAGAGGGAACAGAGGAGAACAGAGGGAGAACAGAGAGAACAGATGAACAGAGGGTGAACAGAGAGGGAACAGAGGGTGAACAGAGAGAGAACAGAGGGTGAACAGAGAGAACAGGAGGAGAACAGAGGGTGAACAGAGGGAACAGAGGGTGAACAGAGAGAACAGAGGGTGAACAGAGAGAACAGAGGGTGAACAGAGGGAACAGAGAGAGAACAGAGTGAACAGAGGGAGAACAGAGAGAACAGAGGGAGAACAGAAGAGAGAACAGAGGGAGAACAAGGACAGAGGGTGAACAGGAGGGAACAGAGGGGAACAGAGGGAGAACAGAGGGAGAACAAAGAGAACAGAGGGTGAACAGAGGGTAGAACAGAGGGAACAGAGGGAGAACAGAGAGAACAGGAGAACAGAGGAGTGAACAGAGAGAACAGGAGAACAGAGGGAACAGAGGGTGAACAGAGAGGAACAGAGGGAGAACAGAGAGAACAGAGGAACAGAGTGAACAGAGAGAACAGAGGTGAACAGAGGGTGAACAGAGAGAACAGAGGGAGAACAGAGGGAGTAGAGGGTGAACAGAGGGACAGAGGGAACAGAGGGAGAACAGAGGGAGACAGAGGGTGAACAGAGGGAGAACAGAGAGGAACAGAGTGAACAGAGAGGAACAGAGGGTGAACAGAGAGAACAGAGGGAGAACAGAGAGAACAGAGGAGAACAGAGGAACAGTAGGAGAACAGAGGGAACAGAGGGAAAAGAGGAGAGAACAGAGGAACAGAGGAGAACAGAGGGAACAGAGGGTGAACAGAGAGGGAACAGAGGGTGAACAGAGGGAACAGGAGTGGAGCGAGGGAAGAACAGAGAGGAGGAACAGAGAGAACAGATCAAACGAGGAGAACAGAGAGGAAACAGAGTGAACAGAGGAGAACAGAGAGAACAGAGGGAGGACAGAGAGAACAGGAGGGTGAACGGAGAGAACAGAGGGTGAACAGAGGATGAACAGAGGGAGAACAGAGGGAGGAACAGAGAGAACAGAGGGTGAACAGAGGGTGAACAGAGAGAACAGAGGGTGAACAGAAGAGAACAGAGGGTGAACAGAGGGTGAACAGAGAGGAACAGAAGGGAGAACAAGAGGAGAACAGAGGAGAGAACAGAGGACAGAGAACAGAGGGTGAACAGAGGGAGAACAGAGAGTGAACAGAGGGTGAACAGAGGGTGAACAGAGGGTGAACAGAGATGAACAGAGGGTGAACAGAGGGAACAGAGGCTGAACAGAGGGTGAACAGAGGGAACAGATCGAACAGAGGGTGAACAGAGAGGAACAGAGGGTGAACAGAGAGAACAGAGGGTGAACAGAGGGAGAATAGAGAGAACAGAGGGCGAACAGAGGGTGAATAGAGGGTGAAATAGAGGGAACAGAGGAGAACAGAGGAACAGATG
>NW_027014924.1:0-12532 GCF_036934945.1 Oncorhynchus masou masou | reverse complement strand
CATTTAGAGTAAACGGACCGGGTTATGTGCATTTAGAGTAAGCGGACCAGTTAAGTGTGCATTTAGAGTAAGCGGATCAAGTTAAGTGCATTTAGAGTAAGCGACCGGGTTAAGTGTGCATTTAGAGTAAACGGACCGGGTTATGTGCATTTAGAGCATGGACCGGGTTAAGTGTGCATTTAGAGTAAGCGGACCGTTATGTGCATTTAGAGTAAACGGACCGGGTTAAGTGTGCATTTAGAGTAAGTGGACCAGTTAAGTGTGCATTTAGAGTAAGCGGACCGGGTTAAGTGTGCATTTAGAGTAAACGGAAGTGTACATTTTCAGTAAACGGACCGGTTATGTGCATTTAGAGTAAACGGACCGGTTAAGTGTGCATTTAGAGTAAACGGAGTCGGTTAAGTGTGCATTTAGAGTAAACGGCTCGGTTAAGTGTGTATTTAGAGTAAACGGACTGGGTTAAGTGTGCATTTAGAGTAAACGCCTGGTTAAGTGTGCATTTAGAGTAAACGGACCGGTTAAGTGTGCATTTAGAGTAAACGGTCTGGTTAAGTGTGTATTTAGAGTAAACTGCCCGTTAAGTGTGCATTTAGAGTAAACGGAGTGGTTAAGTGTGCATTTAGAGTAAACGGCCGGTTATGTGCATTTAGAGTAAACATTTAAGTGTGCATTTAGAGTAAACGGACCGGGTTAAGTGTGCATTTTCAGTAAACGGAGTGGGTTAATGTGCATTTAGAGTAAAACGCCCTTAAGGTTTTTCAAGTGGGTTAAGTATTTAGAGTAAACGGAGTGGTTATGTGCATTTAGAGTAAACAGCTGGTTAAGTGTACATTTTCAGTAAACGGACCGGTTAAGTGTGCATTTAGAGTAAACGGACCGGTTAAGTGTGCATTTTCAGTAAACGGCTCGGTTAAGTGTGTATTTAGAGTAAACGGCTCGGTTAAGTGTGTATTTAGAGTAAACGGCTCGGTTAAGTGTGCATTTAGAGTAAACGGAGTGGTTAAGTGTACATTTTCAGTAAATGGAGTGGTTAAGTGTGCATTTAGAGTAACGGACCGGTTCAGTGTGCATTCTCAGTAAACGGACCGGTTAAGTGTGCATTTAGAGTAAACGGCCCGGTTAAGTGTGTATTTAGAGTAAACTGCCCGGTTAAGTGTGCATTTAGAGTAAACGGAGTGGTTAAGTGTGCATTTAGAGTAAACGGCTCGGTTAGGTGTGCATTTAGAGTAAACGGAGTGGTTAAGTGTGCATTTAGAGTAAACGGCTCGGTTAAGTGTGCATTTTCAGTAAACGGAGTGGTTAAGTGTGCATTTAGAGTAAACGGCTCGGTTAAGTGTACATTTTCAGTAAATGGAGTGGTTAAGTGTGCATTTAGAGTAAACGGAGTGGTTAAGTGTGCATTTAGAGTAAACAGCTCGGTTAAGTGTACATTTTCAGTAAACGGACCGGTTAAGTGTGCATTTAGAGTAAACGGACCGGTTAAGTGTGCATTTTCAGTAAATGGAGTGGTTAAGTGTGCATTTAGAGTAACGGACCGGTTCAGTGTGCATTCTCAGTAAACGGACCGGTTAAGTGTGCATTTAGAGTAAACGGCTCGGTTAAGTGTGCATTTAGAGTAAACGGCCCGGTTAAGTGTGCATTTAGAGTAAACGGCTCGGTTAAGTGTACATTTTCAGTAAACGGACCGGTTAAGTGTGCATTTAGAGTAAACGGACCGGTTAAGTGTGCATTTAGAGTAAGCGGACCGGTTAAGTGTGCATTTAGAGTAAACGGCCCGGTTAAGTGTGCATTTAGAGTAAACGGCCCGGTTAAGTGTGCATTTAGAGTAAACGGACCGGTTAAGTGTGCATTTAGAGTAAGCGGACCGGTTAAGTGTGCATTTAGAGTAAACGGACCGGTTAAGTGTGCATTTAGAGTAAGCGGACCGGTTAAGTGTGCATTTAGAGTAAACGGCCCGGTTAAGTGTGCATTTAGAGTAAACGGACCAGTTAAGTGTGCATTTAGAGTAAGCGGACCAGTTAAGTGTGCATTTAGAGTAAACGGACCGGTTAAGTGTGCATTTAGAGTAAACGGACCGGTTAAGTGTGCATTTAGAGTAAACGGAGTGGTTAAGTGTGCATTTAGAGTAAACGGCTCGGTTAAGTGTACATTTTCAGTAAACGGACCGGTTAAGTGTGCATTTAGAGTAAACGGACCGGTTAAGTGTGCATTTTCAGTAAACGGAGTGGTTAAGTGTGCATTTAGAGTAAACGGCTCAGTTAAGTGTACATTTTCAGTAAATGGAGTGGTTAAGTGTGCATTTAGAGTAAACGGAGTGGTTAAGTGTGCATTTAGAGTAAACGGAGTGGTTAAGTGTGCATTTAGAGTAAACGGCTCGGTTAAGTGTACATTTTCAGTAAACGGAGTGGTTAAGTGTGCATTTAGAGTAAACGGCTCGGTTAAGTGTGTATTTAGAGTAAACGGCTCGGTTAAGTGTGCATTTAGAGTAAACGGACCGGTTCAGTGTGCATTCTCAGTAAACGGACCGGTTAAGTGTGCATTTAGAGTAAACGGACCGGTTCAGTGTGCATTCTCAGTAAACGGACCGGTTAAGTGTACATTTTCAGTAAACGGACCGGTTAAGTGTGCATTTAGAGTAAGCGGACCGGTTGAGTGTGCATTTAGAGTAAACGGACCGGTTAAGTGTGCATTTAGAGTAAGCGGACCGGTTAAGTGTGCATTTAGAGTAAACGGACCGGTTAAGTGTGCATTTAGAGTAAACGGACCGGTTAAGTGTGCATTTAGAGTAAACGGACCGGTTAAGTGTGCATTTAGAGTAAACGGACCGGTTAAGTGTGCATTTAGAGTAAACGGACCGGTTAAGTGTGCATTTAGAGTAAACGGACCGGTTAAGTGTGCATTTAGAGTAAACGGACCGGTTAAGTGTGCATTTAGAGTAAACGGCCCGGTTAAGTGTGCATTTAGAGTAAACGGCCCGGTTAAGTGTGTATTTAGAGTAAACTGCCCGGTTAAGTGTGCATTTAGAGTAAACGGAGTGGTTAAGTGTACATTTTCAGTAAATGGAGTGGTTAAGTGTGCATTTAGAGTAAACGGAGTGGTTAAGTGTGCATTTAGAGTAAACAGCTCGGTTAAGTGTACATTTTCAGTAAACGGACCGGTTAAGTGTGCATTTAGAGTAAACGGACCGGTTAAGTGTGCATTTTCAGTAAACGGCTCGGTTAAGTGTGCATTTAGAGTAAACGGCTCGGTTAAGTGTGTATTTAGAGTAAACGGACTCGGTTAAGTGTGCATTTAGAGTAAACGGACCGGGTTAAGTGTGCATTTAGAGTAAATGGAAAGTGTGCATTTAGAGTAACGGACCGGTTAAGTGTGCATTCTCAGTAAACGGACCGGTTAAGTGTGCATTTAGAGTAAACGGCCCGGTTAAGTGTGTATTTAGAGTAAACTGCCCGGTTAAGTGTGCATTTAGAGTAAACGGAGTGGTTAAGTGTGCATTTAGAGTAAACGGCTCGGTTAGGTGTGCATTTAGAGTAAACGGAGTGGTTAAGTGTGCATTTAGAGTAAACGGCTCGGTTAAGTGTGCATTTTCAGTAAACGGAGTGGTTAAGTGTGCATTTAGAGTAAACGGCTCGGTTAAGTGTACATTTTCAGTAAATGGAGTGGTTAAGTGTGCATTTAGAGTAAACGGAGTGGTTAAGTGTGCATTTAGAGTAAACAGCTCGGTTAAGTGTACATTTTCAGTAAACGGACCGGTTAAGTGTGCATTTAGAGTAAACGGACCGGTTAAGTGTGCATTTTCAGTAAATGGAGTGGTTAAGTGTGCATTTAGAGTAACGGACCGGTTCAGTGTGCATTCTCAGTAAACGGACCGGTTAAGTGTGCATTTAGAGTAAACGGCTCGGTTAAGTGTGCATTTAGAGTAAACGGCCCGGTTAAGTGTGCATTTAGAGTAAACGGCCCGGTTAAGTGTGCATTTAGAGTAAACGGCCCGGTTAAGTGTGCATTTAGAGTAAACGGCTCGGTTAAGTGTACATTTTCAGTAAATGGAGTGGTTAAGTGTGCATTTAGAGTAAACGGAGTGGTTAAGTGTGCATTTAGAGTAAACGGAGTGGTTAAGTGTGCATTTAGAGTAAACGGAGTGGTTAAGTGTGCATTTAGAGTAAACGGCTCGGTTAAGTGTACATTTTCAGTAAACGGACCGGTTAAGTGTGCATTTAGAGTAAACGGACCGGTTAAGTGTGCATTTAGAGTAAGCGGACCGGTTAAGTGTGCATTTAGAGTAAACGGACCGGTTAAGTGTGCATTTAGAGTAAACGGCCCGGTTAAGTGTGCATTTAGAGTAAACGGACCCGGTTAAGTGTGCATTTAGAGTAAACGGACCGGTTAAGTGTGCATTTAGAGTAAGCGGACCGGTTAAGTGTGCATTTAGAGTAAACGGACCGGTTAAGTGTGCATTTAGAGTAAGCGGACCGGTTAAGTGTGCATTTAGAGTAAACGCCCGGTTAAGTGTGCATTTAGAGTAAACGGACCATTTAGAGTAAGCGGACCAGTTAAGTGTGCATTTAGAGTAAGCGGACCAGTTAAGTGTGCATTTAGAGTAAACGGACCGGTTAAGTGTGCATTTAGAGTAAACGGACCGGTTAAGTGTGCAATAAGTGTGCATTTAGAGTAAACGGACCGCTTAAGTGTGCATTTAGAGTAAGCGGACCGGTTAAGTGTGCATTTAGGTAAACGGACCGGTTAAGTGTGCATTTAGAGTAAACGGACCGGTTAAGTGTGCATTTAGAAAGCGGACGGTTAAGTGTGCATTTAGAGTAAACGGACCGGTTAAGTGTGCATTTAGAGTAAACGGACGGTTAAGTGTGCATTTAGAGTAAACGGACCGTTAAGTGTGCATTTAGAGTAAACGGACCGGTTAAGTGTGCATTTAGAGTAAGCGGACCGGTTAAGTGTGCATTTAGAGTAAACGGACCGGTTAAGTGTGCATTTAGAGTAAACGGACCAGTTAAGTGTGCATTTAGAGTAAGCGGACCAGTTAAGTGTGCATTTAGAGTAAACGGACCCGGGTTAAGTGTGCATTTAGAGTAAACGGACCGGTTAAGTGTGCATTTAGAGTAAGCGGACCGGTTAAGTGTGCATTTAGAGTAAACGGACCGGTTAAGTGTGCAATTTCAGTAAACGGAGTGGTTAAGTGTGCATTTAGTAAACGGACGGAAGTGTGAATTAAGTGTGCATTTGTGCAGAGTAAACGGACCGGTTAAGTGTGCAATTTCAGTAAACGGAGTGGTTAAGTGTGCATTTTCAGTAAACGGACCGGTTAAGTGTGCATTTAGAGTAAGGACCCGGTTAAGTGTGCAATTTCAGTAAACGGAGTGGTTAAGTGTGCATTTTCAGTAAACGGAGTGGTTAAGTGTAATTTTCAGTAAATGGAGTGGTTATGTGCATTTTCAGTAAATGGAGTGGTTAAGTGTACATTTTCAGTAAATGGAGTGGTTAAGTGTGCATTTTCAGTAAATGGAGTGGTTAAGTGTGCATTTTCAGTAAATGGAGTGGTTAAGTGTGCATTTTCAGTAAACAGCCTGTCAGAAGTACTACTGTGGAACGTGAAACATTTCCCCACCATGTGCAGCTCATAATGCCAGTCTCCTGTCACATGGCCTTGTCAAATCTAGACAAAAAAAACTCTTCTTTATACCGTTTTGTCTTGAAATGGGTAGGAGGTAAAACATTTGGTAAATTAATTAATTAATTCTGTTTACCCGCCACAATACCTAGTCATGGATTGAATCCTGTTTTTTTAAACATGCACAGACATCTCTATGACATTGCAGTACCTTGAAGTAAACAGACACGTACAGATTAATCTGTTTAGTAGGAAATGTATTTTCACATCAGAAAAATAAATCGGCAGCTACACTTGAAAAGAAAAAAACTATTCAAATGCGGTCTGCATAAATCTGTTCAAAATGGAGGCAAACCCTAAAAGAAAATGATCTTAAAAGCACAGTGCAGTCAAGAATGTGATTTTTCTGTTTTACATTCCCAGAGGTTGAAATAATACTGTGAAATTGTGAAAATGATGACAATGCCTTTTTAGTGTGAGAGCTGTTTGAAAAGACTGCCTGACATTTCCAACTGTTGGTGAGTTCTGACCTGCTCAGATGAGTTAAACCAATAAGACTCATTCTTATTGAACCTTGGTTCCACAAAGTTCCAAACCTCTCCGCCAATAACAGCGAGTTTTCCCTTCCCCACTCAGACCACTCCCAGTCAGTCCTAGGAACATTCTTGATTGATAAATTGCTCTGTGCTAAGAAGCCATTGGTTTCATTCGGACCATTTTAATTGAAAATAATCACAGTAAGGTACTTAACTGTTACCCAGAAATGATTTGATATTGAGACAAAACAGCTGCATTAGACCTTTAAGATATATATGTAAGTATACAATATGTAATCGAAATAAACGCATAGGGAATCTTCTCTGAAAAACAATGAAAAGTGCATTGCAAGGTGTAATGAACAAGAAACAATTATGACCACAATTTTCTTCTGTGAAAAATACATCTATAAGTGAGATAAAATGTACGTTTGTAAAGAAAAACACAAGTATAAAGGCTGTTTTTCTGTTTTCTTCTCATTTGACCTCAGATACAGCAGCTAGGTAATAGCATTTCATTAGAATAAAAGACAAAAAGCCGTGTTAGAATTGCACCAACTCTGTTCGGATCCACAACTCGTCATGAGAAAATGACTTTTTGAAGCACAAAAAGGTAAGTATCTATATTATATAAAATTCTTCCTGGAAAGAATCAATGTGACAAAACTGCTCTTTTTACAAAATGTACATTATATGTATAGAAATTTGGCGCTCCATTGTGAGAAAACATGTTTTACATATAGATCTATGAATATATATTTATATAATAACCCCTGCCCCTTCATTTACTCATATATCGGACTAAGGACTTGATTCAATCTGTAGTGCTGAAGATCTCAGCACGATAGAAATTTAAAAGCGATGTTCCCGTGTTCGCGGAAACTGCATTCATTGTAAACTCTGCATATGTCGGCTCAATCAGTATTTACCTTTAAAATTACGCCACATCGCTGATCTTCAGCGCAATCGATTGAATCGAACCCAAAAGTTTGCTGTAGGTAGTCAAGGGTCTGCTTTCTGATTGGCTGTCCTCTATTTCCTATGCTAATCTCTGCCTATCTAGTGCATGCTCATTGGTTGCGATCTTTCATGATTTGCAAAACAAATACAAAACTACATAAAAAATATATGTAACTAGCAAACTGCTAGTGGACCTTTTCATAGACCTATTTTTCTTACTACAAAACCCAGATTGTCCTCGTACTCTGTGGTTTCAGAAGCGTCTAGCCAATCAGGTAGTGCTGAAATGCTGGACCCTCCTCTTCTCATCATGGTGACAGCGCTGATCTCCAGACACCTCTGCTTCCTCTGGTCATCCAGTTAGTAGATTAAAACAGGAGGGCAGGAGGTTGAGGCTCTCTGTCAGCTGACTATAGCTCCTGCCTCTCTTGTCTGGGCAGGCTATAGGCAGGCCTCTTATTCCATCTCTCTGGGCTGTAAGGAAGACATCTCTGTCATCCCCCCCGTCCCCTCTCACTCTCTCTCTTCACTATAGACCCCTTCCCATCTCTCAGTCTGTTTTAGGCAGACCTCCCCCTATCTGTCCTTCACTCTGTCTCTCTCCCTACATGCTATAGGCAGGCATTTCTCTCCCTCCATCTCTCTGTCCGTGCTATAGGCAGGCATCTCTCTCCCTCCATCTCTCTGTCCGTGCTATAGGCAGGCATCTCTCTCCCTCCATCTCTCTGTCCGTGCTATAGGCAGGCATCTCTCTCCCTCCATCCCTCTTAGTCTGTGCTATAGGCAGGCCTCTCTCCCTCTTAGTCTGTGCTATAGGCAGGCCTCTCTCCCTCCAGCTCTCTCTCTCTCTCTTAGTCTGTGCTATAGGCAGGCCTCTCTCCCTCCAGCTCTCTCTCTCTTAGTCTGTGCTACAGGCAGGCCTCTCTCCCTCCAGCTCTCTATCAGTCTGTGCTATAGGCAGGCCTCTCTCCCTCCAGCTCTCTCTCTCCCTCTTAGTCCGTGCTATAGGCAGGCCTGCTGCACCTGGTTGAGGAGCTCTCCGAAGCGGTCGAACAGGCCCTCCACCCAGGCTCCGTTCCTCATGCACAGCTGCACCGTCTCCTCCTGCCCCATGTCACCAGCCTGCACCCGCAATGACGCAATCTGCAACACAGCATCCACAAAACAACCCACACGTCAACCACAAAACAACCCACACGTCAACCACAAAACAACCCACACGTCAACCACAAAACAACCCACACGTCAACCACAAAACAACCCACACGTCAACCACAAAACAACCCACACGTCAACCACAAAACAACCCACACGTCAACCACAAAACAACCCACACGTCAACCACACCAGCGTTTCTGTACAGCATTTTGTGACATCAGCTGATGTAAAAAAGGGCTTTATAAATACATTTGATTGATTGACGATTGTTGGACTCCCGTCTGCAACAGGAGTCTCACTCCTCAGGCCGTTCTCTTCCGTTTCGTGCCAACTAAACAACCCTGGTAGCACACAACAGTTGTATGCCTGTCATGGGTTAGAGTTGTGCAACCAAACCATGCCCAGGGCCCTCAGTGCCCAGGGCCCTCACTGCCCAGGGCCCGACATATTGCCTGACAAAGGCACAAGCCGCAAACAATTACACATACAGGGGGGTTGTTACTGAAGAGAACCTATGTTCAAGACTATTCTAATCTGAACATGACACTCAGTGGTCATTGCTGATACGGCGTCTCCGTTCTGCAGTCAAAACATCACGTTGGAGGTTTGACCGAGGGCAACGTGGACCAACTAGACATCTGGCTAGGGTGTATTGTTTAGACCGAGGGCAACGTGGACCAACTAGACATCTGGCTAGGGTGTATTGTTTAGACCGAGGGCAACGTGGACCAACTAGACATCTGGCTAGGGTGTATTGTTTAGACCGAGGGCAACGTGGACCAACTAGACATCTGGCTAGGGTGTATTGTTTAGACCGAGGGCAACGTGGACCAACTAGACATCTGGCTAGGGTGTATTGTTTAGACCGAGGGCAACGTGGACCAACTAGACATCTGGACCAACTAGGGTGTATTGTTTAGACCGAGGGCAACGTGGACCAACTAGACATGGCTGGCTGGACCAACTAGACATCTGGCTGTATTGTTTAGACCGAGGGCAACGTGGACTAGACAAGGGTGTATTGTTTAGACTGGACCAACTAGACATCTGGCTAGGGTGTATTGTTTAGACCTGGCTAGGGACAACGTGGACCAACTAGACATCTGGCTAGGGTGTATTGTTTAGACCGAGGGCAACGTGGACCAACTAGACAGCTGGCTAGGGTGTATTGTTTAGACCGAGGGCAACGTGGACCAACTAGACAGCTGGCTAGGGTGTATTGTTTAGACCGAGGGCAACGTGGACCAACTAGACAGCTGGCTAGGGTGTATTGTTTAGACCGAGGGCACCACGTGGACCAACTAGACAACTCTGGCTAGGGTGTATTGTTTAGACATCTGGCTAGGGTATTGTTTTGACCGAAGGCACGTGGACCAACTAGACATCTGGCTAGGGTGTATTGTTTAGACCGAGGCAACGTGGACCAACTAGACATCTGGCTAGGGTGTATTGTTTAGACCGAGGGCAACGTGGACCAACTAGACATCTGGCTAGGGTGTATTGTTTAGACCGAGGGCAACGTGGACCAACTAGACATCTGGCTAGGTGTATTGTTTAGACCGAGGGCAACGTGGACCAACTAGACATCTGGCTAGGGTGTATTGTTTAGACCGAGGGCAACGTGGACCAACTAGACATCTGGCTAGGGTGTATTGTTTAGACCGAGGGCAACGTGGACCAACTAGACATCTGGCTAGGGTGTATTGTTTAGACCGAGGGCAACGTGGACCAACTAGACATCTGGCTAGGTGTATTGTTTAGACCGAGGGCAACGTGGACCAACTAGACATCTGGCTAGGGTGTATTGTTTAGACCGAGGGCAACGTGGACCAACTAGACATCTGGCTAGGGTGTATTGTTTAGACCGAGGGCAACGTGGACCAACTAGACATCTGGCTAGGGTGTATTGTTTAGACCGAGGGCAACGTGGACCAACTAGACATCTGGCTAGGTGTATTGTTTAGACCGAGGGCAACGTGGACCAACTAGACATCTGGCTAGGGTGTATTGTTTAGACCGAGGGCAACGTGGACCAACTAGACATCTGGCTAGGGTGTATTGTTTAGACCGGGGACGCGTGGACCAACTAGACATCTGGCTAGGGTGTATTGTTTAGACCGAGGGCAACGTGGACCAACTAGACATCTGGCTAGGGTGTATTGTTTAGACCGAGGGCAACGTGGACCAACTAGACATCTGGCTAGGGTGTATTGTTTAGACCGAGGGCAACGTGGACCAACTAGACATCTGGCTAGGGTGTATTGTTTAGACCGAGGGCAACGTGGACCAACTAGACATCTGGCTAGGTGTATTGTTTAGACCGAGGGCAACGTGGACCAACTAGACATCTGGCTAGGGTGTATTGTTTAGACCGAGGGCAACGTGGACCAACTAGACATCTGGCTAGGGTGTATTGTTTAGACCGAGGGCAACGTGGACCAACTAGACATCTGGCTAGGTGTATTGTTTAGACCGGGGCAACGTGGACCAACTAGACATCTGGCTAGGGTGTATTGTTTAGACCGAGGGCAACGTGGACCAACTAGACATCTGGCTAGGGTGTATTGTTTAGACCGAGGGGCAACGTGGACCAACTAGACATCTGGCTAGGGTGTATTGTTTAGACCGAGGGCAACGTGGACCAACTAGACATCTGGCTAGGGTGTATTGTTTAGACCGAGGGCAACGTGGACCAACTAGACATCTGGCTAGGGTGTATTGTTTAGACCGAGGGCAACGTGGACCAACTAGACATCTGGCTAGGGTGTATTGTTTAGACCGAGGGCAACGTGGACCAACTAGGTGTACATCTGGCTAGACATCTGGCTGTGTATTGTTTAGACCGAGGGCAACGTGGACCAACTAGACATCTGGCTAGGGTGTATTGTTTAGACCGAGGGCAACGTGGACCAACTAGACATCTGGCTAGGGTGTATTGTTTAGACCGAGGGCAACGTGGACCAACTAGACATCTGGCTAGGGTGTATTGTTTAGACCGAGGGCAACGTGGACCAACTAGACATCTGGCTAGGGTGTATTGTTTAGACCGAGGGCAACGTGGACCAACTAGACATCTGGCTAGGGTGTATTGTTTAGACCGAGGGCAACGTGGACCAACTAGACATCTGGCTAGGGTGTATTGTTTAGACCGGGGGCAAGCGTGGACCAACTAGACATCTGGCTAGGTGTATTGTTTAGACCGAGGCAACGTGGACCAACTAGACATCTGGCTAGGGTGTATTGTTTAGACCGAGGGCAACGTGGACCAACTAGACATCTGGCTAGGGTGTATTGTTTTAGACCGTGTATTGGGAGGGCAACGTGGACCAACTAGACATCTGGCTAGGGTGTATTGTTTAGACCGAGGGCAACGTGGACCAACTAGACATCTGGCTAGGGTGTATTGACTGAGGCAACGTTAGACATCTGGCTAGGTGTATTGTTTAGACCGAACGTGGACCAACTAGACATCTGGCTAGGTGTATTGTTTAGACCCGAGGGGCAACGTGGACCAACTAGACATCTGGCTAGGGTGTATTGTTTAGACCGAGGGCAACGTGGACCAACTAGACATCTGGCTAGGGTGTATTGTTTACCAACTAGACATCTGGCTAGGGTGTGTTTAGACCGAGGGCAACGTGGACCAACTAGACATCTGGCTAGGGTGTATTGTTTAGACCGAGGGGCAACGTGGACCAACTAGACATCTGGCTAGGGTGTATTGTTTAGACCGAGGGCAACGTGGACCAACTAGACATCTGGCTAGGGTGTATTGTTTAGACCGAGGGCAGCGTGGACCAACTAGACATCTGGCTAGGTGTATTGTTTAGACCGAGGGCAACGTGGACCAACTAGACATCTGGCTAGGGTGTATTGTTTAGACCGGGGGCAACGTGGACCAACTAGACATCTGGCTAGTGTGTATTGTTTAGACCGGGGGCAACGTGGACCAACTAGACAGCTGGTTAGTGTGTATTGTTTTAGACCGGGGGCAACGTGGGACCAACTAGACATGGTTAGTGTGTATTGTTTAGACCGGGGGCAAGCGTGGCTAGGGGTTGAGTGTGTATTGTTTAGACCGAGGGCAACGTGGACCAACTGGTTAGATTGTTTAGACATCTGGACCAACTAGACAGCTGTATTGTTTAGACCGAGCAACGTGGACCAACTAGACAGCTGGTTACGTGGACCAACTAGACATCTGGCTAGGGTGTATTGTTTAGACCGGGGGCAACGTGGACCAACTAGACATCTG
>NW_027014923.1:0-12532 GCF_036934945.1 Oncorhynchus masou masou | reverse complement strand
GCTGGCCAGCTATTGTCGTTCTTTTAACGTAGCTAGCCAGCTAGCCCCGAATCTTTAACACTGTAGAAACTATTACAGTACAACGGTTTGATTTGTTTGATCGTAGCTAGCTAGCTACATAGCCGTCTTTGTATCTAAGACAATTGTGTAGCCTAGAGCGATTTTCTAGGTTAGCTAGCCAGCTATTGTCGTTCTTTTAAGGTAACGTAACGCAATCAACCTGCTAGCTAGCCAGCTAGCCCCGAATAACAGCACTGTAGAAACTATTACACTCGACGGAACGACTTGATTAGTGTAGTGTCAACATCGCAGCCACTACCAGCTAGCCTACTCCAGCAGTACTGTATCATTTCAATCATTTTAGTCAATAAGATTCTTGCTACGTAAGCTTAACTTTCTGAACATTCGAGACGTGTAGTCCACTTGTCATTCCAATCTCCTTTGCATTAGCGTAGCCTCTTCTGTAGCCTGTCAACTATGTGTCTATCTATCCCTGTTCTCTCCTCTCTGCACAGACCATACAAACGCTCCACACCGCGTGGCCGCGGCCACCTAATCTGGTGGTCCCAGCGCGCACGACCACGTGGAGTTCCAGGTCTCCGGTAGCCTCTGGAACTGCCGATCTGCGGCCAACAAGGCAGAGTTCATCTCAGCCTATGCCTCCCTCCAGTCCCTCGACTTCTTGGCACTGACGGAAACATGGATCACCACAGATAACACTGCTACTCCTACTGCTCTCTCTCGTCCGCCCACGTGTTCTCGCACACCCCGAGAGCTTCTGGTCAGCGGGGTGGTGGCACCGGGATCCTCATCTCTCCCAAGTGGTCATTCTCTCTCTCTCCCCTTACCCATCTGTCTATCGCCTCCTTTGAATTCCATGCTGTCACAGTTACCAGCCCTTTCAAGCTTAACATCCTTATCATTTATCGCCCTCCAGGTTCCCTCGGAGAGTTCATCAGTGAGCTTGATGCCTTGATAAGCTCCTTTCCTGAGGACGGCTCACCTCTCACAGTCCTGGGCGACTTTAACCTCCCCACGTCTACCTTTGACTCATTCCTCTCTGCCTCCTTCTTTCCACTCCTCTCCTCTTTTGACCTCACCCTCTCACCTTCCCCCCTACTCACAAGGCAGGCAATACGCTCAACCTCATCTTTACTAGATGCTGTTCTTCCACTAACCTCATTGCAACTCCCCTCCAAGTCTCCGACCACTACCTTGTATCCTTTTCCCTCTCGCTCTCATCCAACACTTTCCACACTGCCCCTACTCGGATGGTATCGCGCCGTCCCAACCTTCGCTCTCTCTCCCCCGCTACTCTCTCCTCTTCCATCCTATCATCTCTTCCCTCTGCTCATACCTTCTCCAACCTATCTCCTGATTCTGCCTCCTCAACCCTCCTCTCTTCCCTTTCTGCATCCTTTGACTCTCTATGTCCCCTATCCTCCAGGCCGGCTCGGTCCTCCCTCCCGCTCCGTGGCTCGATGACTCATTGCGAGCTCACAGAACAGAGCTCCGGGCAGCCGAGCGGAAATGGAGGAAAACTCGCCTCCCTGCGGACCTGGCATCCTTTCACTCCCTCCTCTCTACATTTTTCCTCCTCTGTCTCTGCTGCTAAAGCCACATTCTACCACTCTAAATTCCAAGCATCTGCCTCTAACCCTAGGAAGCTCTTTGCCACCTTCTCCTCCCTCCTGAATCCTCCTCCCCCTCCCCCCCCCTCTCTGCAGATGACTTCGTCAACCATTTTGAAAAGAAGGTCGACGACATCCGATCCTCGTTTGCTAAGTCAAACGACACCGCTGGTTCTGCTCACACTGCCCTACCCTGTGCTCTGACCTCTTTCTCCCCTCTCTCTCCAGATGAAATCTCGCTTCTTGTGACGGCCGGCCGCCCAACAACCTGCCCGCTTGACCCTATCCCCTCCTCTCTTCTCCAGACCATTTCCGGAGACCTTCTCCCTTACCTCACCTCGCTCATCAACTCATCCCTGACCGCTGGCTACGTCCCTTCCGTCTTCAAGAGAGCGAGAGTTGCACCCCTTCTGAAAAAACCTACACTCGATCCCTCCGATGTCAACAACTACAGACCAGTATCCCTTCTTTCTTTTCTCTCCAAAACTCTTGAACGTGCCGTCCTTGGCCAGCTCTCCCGCTATCTCTCTCAGAATGACCTTCTTGATCCAAATCAGTCAGGTTTCAAGACTAGTCATTCAACTGAGACTGCTCTTCTCTGTATCACGGAGGCGCTCCGCACTGCTAAAGCTAACTCTCTCTCCTCTGCTCTCATCCTTCTAGACCTATCGGCTGCCTTCGATACTGTGAACCATCAGATCCTCCTCTCCACCCTCTCCGAGTTGGGCATCTCCGGCGCGGCCCACGCTTGGATTGCGTCCTACCTGACAGGTCGCTCCTACCAGGTGGCGTGGCGAGAATCTGTCTCCTCGCCACGCGCTCTCACCACTGGTGTCCCCCAGGGCTCTGTTCTAGGCCCTCTCCTATTCTCGCTATACACCAAGTCACTTGGCTCTGTCATAACCTCACATGGTCTCTCCTATCATTGCTATGCAGACAACACACAATTAATCTTCTCCTTTCCCCCTTCTGATGACCAGGTGGCGAATCGCATCTCTGCATGTCTGGCAGACATATCAGTGTGGATGACGGATCACCACCTCAAGCTGAACCTCGGCAAGACGGAGCTGCTCTTCCTCCCGGGGAAGGACTGCCCGTTCCATGATCTCGCCATCACGGTTGACAACTCCATTGTGTCCTCCTCCCAGAGCGCTAAGAACCTTGGCGTGATCCTGGACAACACCCTGTCGTTCTCAACCAACATCATGGCGGTGGCCCGTTCCTGTAGGTTCATGCTCTACAACATCCGCAAAGTACGACCCTGCCTCACACAGGAAGCGGCGCAGGTCCTAATCCAGGCACTTGTCATCTCCCGTCTGGATTACTGCAACTCGCTGTTGGCTGGGCTCCCTGCCTGTGCCATTAAACCCCTACAACTCATCCAGAACGCCGTAGCCCGTCTGGTGTTCAACCTTCCCAAGTTCTCTCACGTCACCCCGCTCCTCCGCTCTCTCCACTGGCTTCCAGTTGAAGCTCGCATCCGCTACAAGACCATGGTGCTTGCCTACGGAGCTGTGAGGGGAACGGCACCGCAGTACCTCCAGGCTCTGATCAGGCCCTACACCCAAGCAAGGGCACTGCGTTCATCCACCTCTGGCCTGCTCGCCTCCTACCATTGAGGAAGTACAGTTCCCGCTCAGCCCAGTCAAAACTGTTCGCTGCTCTGGCCCCCCAATGGTGGAACAAACTCCCTCACGACGCCAGGACAGCGGAGTCAATCACCACCTTCCGGAGACACCTGAAACCCCACCTCTTCAAGGAATACCTAGGATAGGATAAGTAATCCTTCTCACCCCCCCTTAATGATTTAGATGCACTATTGTAAAGTGGCTGTTCCACTGGATGTCAGAAGGTGAATTCACCAATTTGTAAGTCGCTTAAATGTATGTAAATGTGAATCAGTCCTTCATGGTCGAATTACTGCAAAGAAACCACTACTAAAGGAGACCAGTAAGAAGAAGAGACTTGTTTGGACCAAGAAACACGAGCAGTGGACATTCATTCAGTGGAAATCTGTACTTTGGTCTGATGAATCCAAATTTGAGATTTTTCCAACCGCCGTGTCTTTGTGAGATGCAGAGTAGGTGAACAGATGATCTCTGCATGTGTGCTTCCAATCGTGAAGCATGGAGGAGGAGTTGTGATGTTGTGGGGGTGTTTTGCTGGTGACACTGTCTGTAATTTATTCAGAATTCAAGGCACACTTAACCAGCATGGCTACCAAAGCATTCTGCAGCTATACACCATCCCATCTGGTTAGCGCTTAGTGGGACTATCATTTATTTCTCAACAGGACAATGACCCAAAACACACCTCCAGGGTGTGTAAGAGATATTTGACCAAGAATGAGAGTGATGGAGTGCTGCATCAGATGACCTGGCCTTCACAATAAAACCGACCTCAACCCAATTGAAATGGTTTGGGATGAGTTGAAGCTGGTTGAGAAAATGCCAAGAGTGTGTAAAGTTGTCATCAAGGCAAAGGGTGACTACTTTGAAGTATCTCAAATCTCAAATATATTTTTTAACACTTTTTGGTTACTACATGATTCCATATATGTTATTTCATAGTGTTGATATCTTCAATATTATTCTACAATGTAGAAAATAGTAAAAATAAAGAAACTCTGGAATGAGTAGGCGTGTCCACACTTTTGACTGGTACTGTATGTCTTTACAATGTTACAATATACCTCACTCATTGACTAATGGATATATGTATTTATGTTATTACAGTATACCTCACTCATTGACTAATAGATATATGTATTTATGTTGTTACAGTAAACCTCACTCATTGACTAATGGATATATGTATTTATGTTATTACAGTATACCTCACTCATTGACTAATGGATATATGTATTTATGTTGTTACAGTAAACCTCACTCATTGACTAATGGATATATGTATTTATGTTATTACAGTATACCTCACTCATTGACTAATGGATATATGTATTTATGTTGTTACAGTAAACCTCACTCATTGACTAATGGATATATGTATTTATGTTATTACAGTATACCTCACTCATTGACTAATGGATATATGTATTTATGTTGTTACAGTATACCTCACTCATTGACTAATGGATATATGTATTTATGTTATTACAGTATACCTCACTCATTGACTAATGGATATATGTATTTATGTTATTACAGTATACCTCACTCATTGACTAATGGATATATGTATTTATGTTGTTACAGTATACCTCACTCATTGACTAATGGATATATGTATTTATGTTATTACAGTATACCTCACTCATTGACTAATGGATATATGTATTTATGTTATTACAGTATACCTCACTCATTGCCTAATGGATATATGTATTTATGTTGTTACAGTATACCTCACTCATTGACTAATGGATATATGTATTTATGTTATTAAAGTATACCTCACTCATTGACTAATGGATATATGTATTTATGTTATTACAGTATACCTCACTCATTGACTAATGGATATATGTATTTATGTTATTACAGTAAACCTCACTCATTGACTAATGGATATATGTATTTATGTTATTACAGTAAACCTCACTCATTGATTAATGGATATATGTATTTATGTTATTACAGTAAACCTCACTCATTGACTAATGGATATATGTATTTATGTTATTACAGTATACCTCACTCATTGACTAATGGATATATGTATTTATGTTATTACAGTAAACCTCACTCATTGACTAATGGATATATGTATTTATGTTATTACAGTAAACCTCACTCATTGACTAATGGATATATGTATTTATGTTATTACAGTATATCTCACTCATTGACTAATGGATATATGTATTTATGTTGTTACAGTAAACCTCACTCATTGACTAATGGATATATGTATTTATGTTATTACAGTAAACCTCACTCATTGACTCATGGATATATGTATTTATGTTGTTACAGTATACCTCACTCATTGACTAATGGATATATGTATTTATGTTATTAAAGTATACCTCACTCATTGACTAATGGATATATGTATTTATGTTATTACAGTATACCTCACTCATTGATCAAAAAGGTAACAGGATGTCCAAGTGGAGGAAAAAGGGAACGAGTCATAAATGATTAACCAGCAATCTCAGCCAAGGTAATTATTGTTTATGTGGTGCTTCTTAGTTCTTCTTCTTTTTAGATGATTTCTTTATTAACCTCTAACTTTGAGGTGAGTTCCTATGTGTTGGTAAACTTTGTTTTATATTACCTAGACTGTATCTGTCTAAAATGACAGTAAAACCAGTTCTAATCTGTATTGTAGAGTAGAGAGGATCATACTTTGTCTATGATGTAGTCTACATTAAGGTGAATATTTTCAGAACAACATTTGATACATTCAGATTGGTCTCATACTATAGGATCTGTTTTGCATATAGATTAAGTGGAGCAGACAGGGCCATTTGTCCATACAGGTAATTGCTATTAGATCCGAAGAGCAAAGGTCTAGCGTCTCTATCAAGCACTGTGAAATGATGGGATCGTCACTGAGTGTGTCTAGTTGCTCGTCACTGAGTGTGTCTAGTTGCTCGTCACTGAGTGTGTCTAGTTGCTCGTCATTGAGTGTGTCTTGTTGCTCGTCACTGAGTGTTTCTAGTTGCTCATCACTGAGTGTGTCTAGTTGCTCGTCACTGAGTGTGTCTAGTTGCTCGTCATTGAGTGTGTCTTGTTGCTCGTCACTGAGTGTTTCTAGTTGCTCATCACTGAGTGTGTCTAGTTGCTCGTCATTGAGTGTGTCTTGTTGCTCGTCATTGAGTGTGTCTAGTTGCTCGTCACTGAGTGTGTCTAGTTGCTCATCACTGAGTGTGTCTAGTTGCTCGTCATTGAGTGCATTCAGATTACCGGCTGCAGTACAGTACACATTGATGTGAATGTTATGTGATGGACCAAGCTAATATTATCTGTTATGGAGGTTTTTAAGAAATGATACATACCACTACTGCATGCCATTCCATAGCTAGCCACAGGTAAAAAGGCAAAAATATGAGACAGAGAGGTGCAAGCATGTCCTCATCCCAGTGGTAGAGACTTGATGGTAGTTGTGCATAAAACACACTTTTTTTTAAGTCATAAAATTGAAACAACTGTATGTTTTGGATGTGCAATTTGTACCATAGTTTGAATTGTCTCACCATTGTGGGACAATTCAAAGTATGCTGCAACCTCAACGTTTCAGAGAATTTTACATACCCAAATCAAAAGTGATTACATACAAATACTGTATGTATGGTACAAGTATGTTGAGAAAACCTTAACATTGACACATCAGAATGGGTTACTTTATACACAGATTAGATTTGACCTTCTCCACAAGCAAACTATTATTGAAACTGATATCTGTTACTTTGTTACTTTGTTTGGATAGCAGGTATCTCTCATTGCTGGACCACTTCACTTCCTACTCTGAAATGTTGTATGTACTGTATACAAATCAATGTGTCATCCTGTCTGTAAGTAGTTTATTTTCCCTGGTCTGGATGGCTCTTATTTTGAAATCTAGCTTATTTTGAAAAATAGCTCATTGCAGAGCGAATCGAGAGCATTATATTTCACAGTGCAGAGACATCGGGGCTTATGATCACATAAAGGTTCAATATGAGAGAGGGAGAGGAGCAGCAGACAGCCAGAGACAGAGGTCTACCCACCCATTGCTCATCCACGTCAAAATAAACCATGACGACGTCGGACTGTTTGTCTTCATTGAAAAATCACTACCACTATCTGTAGCAAATGACAGATCTGATTTTCCACAATTGGAATCCAATTGTTTTTGTTCAGACATGCTGCTAAGCTTATTGATGTGTTGTACATTAAAGATGTGGATTGGCTCAAAACCGTTGGCTTAGTGTCATTGATTTTCACGATTCTTACAGTTACTTTGGTCCATTACACTGTTTGGACTGAGACTGATCTGTTACTTCATATGCAGTCACACTGTACTAAAGCTGTTTCAATTACAAGTTCAATTGAAAGGATAACGTAAGACGAGACAAAATTGTCATGTCTTGTTATGTCTGTTCCTGTCCTTTCTCTTCACTCTGTCTCTCTCTGCTGGTCTTTTTAGGTTACCTTCTCTGTCTCTCATTCTTCAGCTGTTCTACATCTCTCCTAACTAGCTCATTCACTCTTTCACACCTGTTCTCTCTTCCCCCTCTGATTAGGTCTCTATTTCTCTCTCTGTTCCTGCTACTTTCAGTGTCTGATTCTTGTTTGTGTTTTTGATGCCAGAAGCAAGCTGTCGTCTCGTTTGCTTCCACCTTGTCCTATCCTGTCGGAGTCTGCCTGGCAGGTGCATCCTGCACTATACTACGTTCTTTTTGTTCCATTGTCAACGTTGGAAGAGGATTTATGCCATTCCTGTTTTTCATTAAAGAACTCTGTTTTCTGTTAAAACCGCTTTTGGGTCTTCACTCAAGTACATAACAGAAGAATCAGACCAAGAATGGACCCAGCGGCTCCGGACCCTTTTCACTCCGCCGTCGAGATCCAGGGAGCGATGCTAGGCAGACACGAGGAGGAATTGTCTGCTGCTCGACATGCCGTTGAGACCCTGGCCGTCCAAGTCTCCGACCTCACAAGACAGGTTCACCAACTCCACCTCGATCCACCGCCCACTTCCAGGGTTTCCGAGTCTCCGGAGCCCAGGATCAACAACCCGCCCTGTTACTCAGGGGAGCCCACTGAGTGCCGCTCATTCCTCACTCAGTGTGATGTGGTGTTCTCTCTCCAGCCCAACACGTACTCCAGGAGCGCAGCCCGCATCGCCTACGTCATTTCTCTCCTCACCGGACGGGCGCGTGAGTGGGGCACGGCAATCTGGGAGGCGAGGGCTGAGTGTATTAACCAGTTTCAGGACTTTAAGGAGGAGATGATACGGGTTTTTGACCGTTCTGTTTTTGGGGAGGAGGCTTCCAGGGCCCTGTCTTCCCTATGTCAGGGGAATCGATCCATAACGGATTATTCTATTGAGTTTCGCACTCTCGCTGCCTCTAGTGACTGGAACGAGCCGGCTTTGCTCGCTCGTTTCTGGAGGGTCTCCTCGTCGAGGTTAAGGATGAGATCCTCTCCAGGGAGGTTCCTTCCAGTCTGGACTCCTTAATAGCTCTCGCTATTCGCATAGAGCGACGGTTTGATCTTCGTCGCCGAGCACGTGGAAAGGAGTTCGCGTTCTCCGTTGCTCCCCTCTCCACATCACTGCCACCTGCCGCATCACTGCCACCCTCCCCGCCGGCTCGGATGCTGAGCCTATGCAGCTGGGGGGTATCCGCATCTCGGCCAAGGAGAAGGAACGGAGAATCACCAATCGCCTCTGTCTCTACTGCGGCTCCGCTGGTCATTTTGTCACCTCATGTCCAGTAAAAGCCAGAGCTCATCAGTAAGAGGAGGGCTACTGGTGAGCGCAACTACTCAGGCCTCTCCTTCTGGATCACGCACTACCTTTCCGGTCCATCTCCGCTGGCCCGGTTCATCTGCTTCCTGCAGTGCCTTGATAGACTCTGGGGCGGAGGGCTGTTTTATGGACGAGACCTGGGCTCGGGAACATGACATTCCTCTCAGACAGTTAGGGGAGCCAACGGCCTTGTTCGCTTTAGATGGTAGTTCTCTCCCCAAGATTCAGCGTGAGACGCTGCCTTTAACCCTCACTGTCTCTGGTAATCATAGCGAAACCATTTCTTTTTTAATTTTTCGTTCACCTTTTACACCTGTTGTTTTGGGTCATCCCTGGCTAGTGCGCCATAACCCTTCTATTAATTGGTCTAGTAATACTATCCTATCCTGGAATGTTTCTTGTCATGTGACCTGTTTAATGTCTGCTATCCCTCCTGTTTCCTCTGTCTCTTCTTCACAGGAGGAGCCTGGCGATTTGACAGGGGTGCCGGAGGAGTATCACGATCTGCGCACGGTGTTCAGTCGTTCCAAGGCCACTTCTCTCCTCCACACCGGTCGTATGACTGTAGTATTGATCTCCTTCCGGGAACTACTCCCCCTGGGGTAGATTATACTCTCTGTCGGCTCCCGAACGTAAGGCTCTCGAGGATTATTTGTCGGTTTCGCTCGACGCCGGTACCATAGTCTCCTCCTCCTCTCCCGCCGGAGCGGGGTTTTTTTTTGTTCAGAAGAAGGACGGGTCCCTGCGCCCATGCGTGGATTATCGAGGGCTGAATGACATAACAGTTAAGAATCGTTATCCGCTTCCTCTTATGTCTTCAGCCTTCGAGATCCTGCAGGGAGCCAGGTTTTTCACCAAATTGGACCTTCGTAACGCCTACCATCTCGTGCGCATCAGGGAGGGGGACGAGTGGAAGACGGCGTTTAACACTCCGTTAGGGCACTTTGAATACCGGGTTCTTCCTTTCGGCCTCGTTAACGCTCTCCAGCTGTCTTTCAGGCACTAGTTAACGACGTCCTGAGAGACATGCTGAACATTTTTGTTTTCGTTTACATGGACGATATCCTGATTTTTTCACCGTCTCTCTCGATTCATGTTCAGCACGTGCGACGCGTCCTCCAGCGCCTTTTGGAGAACTGTCTTTATGTGAAGGCTGAGAAGTGCACTTTTCATGCCGCCTCTGTCCCTTTTCTCGGTTCCGTTATTTCCGCTGAGGGCATTAAGATGGATCCCGCTAAGGTCCAGGCTGTCATTGATTGGCCCGTTCCTAAGTCACGCGTCGAGCTGCAGCGCTTTCTGGGCTTCGCTAATTTCTATCGTCGTTTCATCCGTAATTTCGGTCAGGTGGCAGCTCCCCTCACAGCCCTTACTTCGGTTAAGACGTGCTTTAAGTGGTCCGTTTCCGCCCAGGGAGCTTTTGATCTTCTTAAGAATCGTTTTACATCCGCACCTATTCTTGTTACACCTGACATCTCTAGTCAGTTTGTTGTTGAGGTTGACGCGTCAGAGGTGGGCGTGGGAGCCATTCTTTCTCAGCGCTCTCTCTGACGGCAAGGTCCATCCTTGCGCGTTTTTCTCTCATCGCTTATCGCCGTCAGAACGTAACTATGATGTTGGTAATCGCGAACTGCTCGCCATCCGCTTAGCCCTAGGCGAATGGCGACAGTGGTTGGAGGGGGCGACCGTTCCTTTTGTCGTTTGGACTGACCATAGGAACCTTGAGTACATCCGTTCAGCCAAACGACTTAATGCGCGTCAGGCTCGTTGGGCTCTGTTTTTCGCTCGTTTCGAGTTTGTTATTTCTTATCGTCCGGGCTCACAGAACACCAAGCCTGATGCTTTATCTCGTCTCTTCAGTTCTTCTGAGGTCTCCACCGACCCCGAGGGATTCTCCTGAAGGGCGTGTTGTCGGGTTGACTGTCTGGGGAATTGAGAGGCAGGTAAAGCAAGCACTCGCTCACACTCCGTCGCCGCGAGCTTGTCCTAGGAACCTTCTGTTCGTTCCCGTTCCTACTCGTCCGGCCGTTCTTCAGTGGGCCCACTCTGCCAAGTTAGCCGGCCACCCCGGCGTTCGGGGTACGCTCGCTTCCATTCGCCAGCGTTTCTGGTGGCCCACTCGGGAACGTGACGCGCGTCGATTTGTCGCCGCTTGTTCGGTCTTCATTCCTCTCGCTAAGCTCCCTTCTGCTAAGGAGACGGCTCAGATCATTATCGAGAATGTTTTCCGAATTCATGGCCTTCCGTCTGACGTCGTTTCCGACAGAGGCCCGCAGTTCACGTCTCAATTTTGGAGGGAGTTTTGCCGTTTGATTGGGGCTTCCATCAGTCTCTCGTCCGGCTTTCATCCCCAGTCTAACGGTCAAGCCGAACGGGCCAATCAGACTGTTGGTCGCATTTACGCAGTCTTTCTTTTCGTAACCCTGCGTCTTGGTCAGAACAGCTCCCCTGGGCAGAGTACGCCACAACTCGCTTCGCTCGTCTGCTACCGGTCTATCTCCTTTTCAGAGTAGCCTCGGGTACCAGCCTCCGCTGTTCTCATCTCAGCTCGCCGAGTCCTGCGTCCCTCCGCTCAGGCTTTTGTCCAGCGTTGCGAGCGCACCTGGAAGGGGGTCAGGTCGGCACTTTGCCGTAATAGGGGCGCAGACTGTGAGGGCCGCTAATAAGCGTAGGACCAAGAGTCCTAGATATTGTTGCGGTCAGAGAGTATGGCTCTCCACTCAGAACCTTCCCCTTAAGACAGCTTCTCGCAAGTTGGCCCCGCGGTTCATTGGTCCGTTCCGTATTTCCCAGGTCATTAATCCTGTCGCAGTGCGACTTCTTCTCCCGCGCTATCTTCGTCGCGTTCACCCGGTCTTCCATGTCTCCTGTGTTAAGCCCGTTCTTCGCGCCCCCGCTCGTCCCTCCCCCCATCCTTGTCGAGGGCGCACCCATCTACAGGGTTCGTAAGATTTTGGACATGCGCCCGGGGCCGTGGTCATCAGTACCTAGTGGATTGGGAGGGGTACGGTCCTGAGGAGAGGAGTTGGGTTCCCTCTCGGGACGTGCTGGACCGTTCGCTGATCGATGATTTCCTCCGTTGCCGCCAGGTTTCCTCCTCGAGTGCGCCAGGAGGCGCTCGGTGAGTGGGGGGGTACTGTCATGTCTTGTTATGTCTGTTCCTGTCCTTTCTCTTCACTCTGTCTCTCTCTGCTGGTCTTTTTAGGTTACCTTCTCTGTCTCTCATTCTTCAGCTGTTCTACATCTCTCCTAACTAGCTCATTCACTCTTTCACACCTGTTCTCTCTTCCCCCTCTGATTAGGTCTCTATTTCTCTCTCTGTTCCTGCTACTTTCAGTGTCTGATTCTTGTTTGTGTTTTTGATGCCAGAAGCAAGCTGTCGTCTCGTTTGCTTCCACCTTGTCCTATCCTGTCGGAGTCTGCCTGGCAGGTGCATCCTGCACTATACTACGTTCTTTTGTTCCATTGTCAACGTTGGAAGAGGA
>NW_027014922.1:0-12533 GCF_036934945.1 Oncorhynchus masou masou | reverse complement strand
GACTGGGCTGGGCCGGAGCGGGAACTGTACTTCCTCAGTGGTAGGGAGGCGAGCAGGCCAGAGGTGGATGAACGCAGTGCCCTTGTTTGGGTGTAGGGCCTGATCAGAGCCTGGAGGTACTGCGGTGCCGTTCCCCTCACAGCTCCGTAGGCAAGCACCATGGTCTTGTAGCGGATGCGAGCTTCAACTGGAAGCCAGTGGAGAGAGCGGAGGAGCGGGGACGTGAGAGAACTTGGGAAGGTTGAACACCAGACGGGCTGCGGCGTTCTGGATGAGTTGTAGGGGTTTAATGGCACAGGCAGGGAGCCCAGCCAACAGCGAGTTGCAGTAATCCAGACGGGAGATGACAAGTGCCTGGATTAGGACCTGCGCCGCTTCCTGTGTGAGGCAGGGTCGTACTCTGCGGATGTTGTAGAGCATGAACCTACAGGAACGGGCCACCGCCATGATGTTAGTTGAGAACGACAGGGTGTTGTCCAGGATCACGCCAAGGTTCTTAGCGCTCTGGGAGGAGGACACAATGGAGTTGTCAACCGTGATGGCGAGATCATGGAACGGGCAGTCCTTCCCCGGGAGGAAGAGCAGCTCCGTCTTGCCGAGGTTCAGCTTGAGGTGGTGATCCGTCATCCACACTGATATGTCTGCCAGACATGCAGAGATGCGATTCGCCACCTGGTCATCAGAAGGGGGAAAGGAGAAGATTAATTGTGTGTCGTCTGCATAGCAATGATAGGAGAGACCATGTGAGGTTATGACAGAGCCAAGTGACTTGGTGTATAGCGAGAATAGGAGAGGGCCTAGAACAGAGCCCTGGGGGACACCAGTGGTGAGAGCGCGTGGCGAGGAGACAGATTCTCGCCACGCCACCTGGTAGGAGCGACCTGTCAGGTAGGACGCAATCCAAGCGTGGGCCGCGCCGGAGATGCCCAACTCGGAGAGGGTGGAGAGGAGGATCTGATGGTTCACAGTATCGAAGGCAGCCGATAGGTCTAGAAGGATGAGAGCAGAGGAGAGAGAGTTAGCTTTAGCAGTGCGGAGCGCTCCGTGATACAGAGAAGAGCAGTCTCAGTTGAATGACTAGTCTTGAAACCTGACTGATTTGGATCAAGAAGGTCATTCTGAGAGAGATAGCGGGAGAGCTGGCCAAGGACGGCACGTTCAAGAGTTTTGGAGAGAAAAGAAAGAAGGGATACTGGTCTGTAGTTGTTGACATCGGAGGGATCGAGTGTAGGTTTTTTCAGAAGGGGTGCAACTCTCGCTCTCTTGAAGACGGAAGGGACGTAGCCAGCGGTCAGGGATGAGTTGATGAGCGAGGTGAGGTAAGGGAGAAGGTCTCCGGAAATGGTCTGGAGAAGAGAGGAGGGGATAGGGTCAAGCGGGCAGGTTGTTGGGCGGCCGGCCGTCACAAGAAGCGAGATTTCATCTGGAGAGAGAGGGGAGAAAGAGGTCAGAGCACAGGGTAGGGCAGTGTGAGCAGAACCAGCGGTGTCGTTTGACTTAGCAAACGAGGATCGGATGTCGTCGACCTTCTTTTCAAAATGGTTGACGAAGTCATCTGCAGAGAGGGAGGAGGGGGGGGGGGAGGAGGATTCAGGAGGGAGGAGAAGGTGGCAAAGAGCTTCCTAGGGTTAGAGGCAGATGCTTGGAATTTAGAGTGGTAGAAAGTGGCTTTAGCAGCAGAGACAGAGGAGGAAAATGTAGAGAGGAGGGAGTGAAAGGATGCCAGGTCCGCAGGGAGGCGAGTTTTCCTCCATTTCCGCTCGGCTGCCCGGAGCCCTGTTCTGTGAGCTCGCAATGAGTCGTCGAGCCACGGAGCGGGAGGGGAGGACCGAGCCGGCCTGGAGGATAGGGGACATAGAGAGTCAAAGGATGCAGAAAGGGAAGAGAGGAGGGTTGAGGAGGCAGAATCAGGAGATAGGTTGGAGAAGGTTTGAGCAGAGGGAAGAGATGATAGGATGGAAGAGGAGAGAGTAGCGGGGGAGAGAGAGCGAAGGTTGGGACGGCGCGATACCATCCGAGTAGGGGCAGTGTGGGAAGTGTTGGATGAGAGCGAGAGGGAAAAGGATACAAGGTAGTGGTCGGAGACTTGGAGGGAGTTGCAATGAGGTTAGTGGAAGAACAGCATCTAGTAAAGATGAGGTCGAGCGTATTGCCTGCCTTGTGAGTAGGGGGAAGGTGAGAGGGTGAGGTCAAAAGAGGAGAGGAGTGGAAAGAAGGAGGCAGAGAGGAATGAGTCAAAGGTAGACGTGGGGAGGTTAAAGTCGCCCAGGACTGTGAGAGGTGAGCCGTCCTCAGGAAAGGAGCTTATCAAGGCATCAAGCTCATTGATGAACTCTCCGAGGGAACCTGGAGGGCGATAAATGATAAGGATGTTAAGCTTGAAAGGGCTGGTAACTGTGACAGCATGGAATTCAAAGGAGGCGATAGACAGATGGGTAAGGGGAGAAAGAGAGAATGACCACTTGGGAGAGATGAGGATCCCGGTGCCACCACCCCGCTGACCAGAAGCTCTCGGGTGTGCGAGAACACGTGGGCGGACGAAGAGAGAGCAGTAGGAGTAGCAGTGTTATCTGTGGTGATCCATGTTTCCGTCAGTGCCAAGAAGTCGAGGACTGGAGGGAGCCTGGAACTCCCACGTGGGTCGTGCGCGCTGGGACCCAGCCCAGATTAGGTGGCCGCGGCCACGCGGTGTGGAGCGTTTGTATGGTCTGTGCAGAGAGGAGAGAACAGGATAGATAGACACATAGTTGACAGGCTACAGAAGAGCTACGCTAATGCAAAGGAGATTAGAATGACAAGTGGACTACACGTCTCGAATGTTCAGAAAGTTAAACACGTGGCAAGAATCTTATTGACTAAAATGATTGAAATGATACAGTACTGCTGGGTAGGCTAGCTGGCAGTGGCTGCGTTGTTGACTTTGTAGGCTAGCTGGCAGTGGCTGCGTTGTTGACACTACACTAATCAAGTCGTTCCGTCGAGTGTAATAGTTTCTACAGTGCTCCTATTCGAGGCTAGCTGGCTAGCTAGCAGTGCCGTCTTCCATATCACCCTTCTGAATCGCACCAGATTATGCCTCCTGAAATCAATTTTGTGAAAAAACGTGCCCCATGCATTAACTCAATAACCGTATTGATCAGAGGTAGCGGGTAACTATATTTCACTGTGATTTTATTAAGACCTCGATAATCAATGCACGGGCGTAAACCGCCATCCTTTTTCACAAAAAGAAACTCGAAGAGACGGGTGAAATGGATGGCTGAATGAACCCCTGATGCAGGGATTCAGAGACATATGTCTCCATAGCCTCCGTCTCCGCTTGCGACAGGGGATACACGTGATTCTTGGGATAAGCAGCGTCTACCAGGAGATCTATCGCACAATCCCCCGTCGATGGGGTGGTAATTGAGTCGCCTTCTCTTTACAGAGAGGCGAGAGCCAAATCGGCATATTCGGGGGGAATGTGCACGGTGGAACCCCCTCCGGTCTCCCTGCGCACCATCCCTCCCAATTCCATAGGTTCGGGAGAGAGGGTGCGGGAAGATGGAACAACCAGACCCCGATCTAGACGTCCACGAGTAGCCAGCATGTTGTCCAGCTTGATGGACATGTCCACCAGCTGGTCGAAGGTGAGGGTGGTGTCTCTACAGGCCAGCTCCCGACGGACATCCTCGCCTAGACTACAACGGTAATGGTCGATCAGGGCCCTGTCGCTCCATCCAGCAGCCGGCAGCCAAGGTCCTAAACTCCAAAGCAAACTCCTGTGCACTCCTCGTCTCCTGCCTCAGATGATAGAGGAGCTCACCCGCTGCTTTGCCTTCAGGTGGATGATCGAATACTATCCGGAATTGGCGGGTGAACTCCTCAAAATGGTCCAACGCCGCATCCTCCCTTCTACACACAGCGCTGGCCCATTCCAGGGCTTTCCCGGTGAGGCATGAGACGAGGGCGTAACTCTTCTCACGGTCAGATGGTACTGGGGAGGCCGTGGCTAGATATAAGTTCAGCTTAAGGAGGAAACCCTGGCAGCCGGCAGTATCTCCGTTGTATCCCGTGGGTAGGGATAAATGGATCTTCGATTCCGGAGAGGAGAAAAAACGTTCACGGGAGATTCCGGTTGTGGTGGTGGTGGCGCTGGAGAAACTCCCTGTCTCTCCCAGCGATCCATTTTCTGGACAATGCGATCCATGACGGAGCTTATACAGTCAAGCTCCTCGCTTGTTCCTGAACGCGTTCCTCCAGCTCCATGGGCATAGTGTCCTCTCCTGCTGACTTCATATTATTGGTCAGAGATTCTGTCAGGCATAGGTGTTAGGTGGCAGGGAAGTCAGGCGCAGGAGAGTCAAACGGAGTGTAAAATGGAGTCTTTTAATAAAGTCCACGTAACATGCTCCATAACACTAAAAGGTACATACATAAACAAACATGGGTACGAGGACCCGACGCGCACCTATACAACATAAAACTACACTGACAATAAAACAATCTCTGACAAAGACATGAGGGGAAACAGAGGGTTAAATACACAACAGGTAATGAATGGGATTGAAAACAGGTGTGTGGGAAGACAAGACAAAACCAATGGAAAATGAAAAATGGATCAATGATGGCTAGAAGACCGGTGACGTCAGGCATGAACACCGCCCGAACAAGGAGAGGTGTGATGTTTTACAGGAGTCAGCCATAGTATCACGGCAATCCTGGAGCAAAATTAGGTTTAAGTTCCTTGCTCAGGGCACATCGACAGATTTTCACGCCCAATAGGCTCAGGTATTTGGAGTAAGTGACCTTTTGGTTACTGGCTCAGCGCTCAAGCGATACAGAACTACCAACTGGTGAGTGAACCTGGAAGTGACATATAAGGAAGGAAATGATGAAGTTAATGAGTCCAGGTGTGAATCTAATGATTCACAGGTGCGTAATGATGAGTGCGGGTGTGTCAATGATGGGTCCCAGGACGGTGTGGTTGGTACCGGCAGGCGACATACATACGCCCGGAGGGGAGGAGCAGGAGCATACGTGACAATATGCTTTTTCCACTTGGAACTGGCAGGTTTGCTCTACCTTATTTATGGTTTCCTCACGTGTAAAGGTGGAATTATGAGGGAATTAAATCAAGGTCAGAATACGCGTGTCTGTAGACACACCCGGCCACATTTCTTAGATGTCCACCCCGAATGAATAGCAGGTGAAAAGCATGCTATTCTCATGCTTAAGTTCAAAGTCAGGGAGTAAAGTGCATTAACCTCTTGAAACTCTGGGGGCGCAATTTCATTTTTGGATGAAAAACGTTCCTGTTTAAACAAGATATTTTGTCACAAAAAGATGCTCAACTATGCATATAATTGATAGCTTTGGAAAGAAAACACTCTGAATTTTCAGAACTGCAAAGATATTGTCTGTGGGTGCCCTAGAACGGGAGCTACAGGCAAAACCAAGATGAAACGGCAACCAGGAAATCAGCAGGATTTTTGAGGCCTTATATGTCTCCTTATATGGCTGTGAATGCGAGGAGGAATGAGCCTGCCCTATCTATCGTTTCCCCAAGGTGTCTGCAGCATTGTGACGTTTTTGTAGGCATATCATTGGAAGATTGAACATAAGAGACTACATTTTCCAGGTGTCCGCTCGGTGTACTCAGTCGAAATTGGTGCGTCTATTTTCAGCTGCTGGTATTTTTCCATGCAATTCTGAGGGGAAAGCAGGCTCGCGAACTGCATATCAATGAAGAGATATGTGAAAAAACACCTTGAGGATTGATTCTAAACAACGTTGCCATGTTTCGCCGATATTATGGAGTTAATTCGGAAAAGTTTGACGTTTTGGTGACTGAATTTTCGGTTAGTTTCGGTAGCCAAATGTGATGTACAAAACGGAGCAATTTCTCCTACACAAAGATTCTTTCAGGAAAAACTGAACATTTGCTATGTAACTGAGGAGTCTCCTCATTGAAAACATCCAGAAGCTCTTCAAAGGTAAATGTTTTTTTTTATTTGGTTATCTGGTTTTGTGAAAATGTTGCGTGCTAAATGCTACGCAAAAATGCTAAGCTAGCTTGCAATACTCTTTCACAAATGCTTGATTTGCTATGGTTCAAAAGCATATTTTGAAAATCTGAGATGACAGTGTTGTTAAGAAAAGGCTAAGCTGAGAGCTGGCATTCATTTCATTTCATTTGCGATTTTCATAAATAGTTAACATTACGTTATGCTAATGAGCTTGAGGCTATAACTGGATACAGGTTTTCATAGTCAAACGTGAACAAAACGGAGCGATTTGTCCTACACAAATAATATTTTTTTGAAAAACTGAACATTTGCTATCTAACTGAGAGTCTCCTCATTAAAAACATCTAGTTCTTCAAAGGTAAATGATTTTTATTTGAATGATTTTCTTTGTTTTTGTGAAAATGTTGCTGGCTGAATTCTAGGCTTATAGCTATGTTAGCTATCAATACTCAAATGCTTGTTTAGCTATGGTTGAAAAGCATATTTTGAAAATCTGAGATGACAGTGTTGTTAACAAAAGTCTAAGCTTGAGCAAATATATTTATTTCATTTCATTTGCGATTTTCATGAATAGTTAACGTTGCGTTATGCTAATGAGCTTGAGGCTATAAATAGAATCCCGGATCCAGGATTGCACGACGCAAGAAGTTAAAAAGGAATTACGTTCCATTTACACGTGCTTACACTACCATTCAAAACTTTGGGGTCACTTAGAAATGTCCTTCTTTGAAAGGAAAAAAAGCACATTTTTGGTCCATTAAAATAACATCAAATTGATCTGAAATACAGTGTAGACATTGTTAATGTCGACACAGATGCAAAGTTCCTCTGTCCAGTGTCTGTGTTCTTTGCCTATCTTAATCTTTTATTGGCCAGTCTGAGATATGTATTTTCTTTGCAACTCTGCCTAGAAGGCCAGCATCCCGGAGTCGCCTCTTCACTGTTGATGCTGAGAATGGTGTTTTGTGGGTACTATTTAATGAAGCTGCCAGTTGAGGACTTGTGAGACATCTTTTTCTCAAACTAGACACTAATGTACTTGTCCCCTTGCTCCAGTTGGGCCTCCCACTCCTCTTTCTATTCTGGTTAGAGCCAGTTTGCGCTGTTCTGTGAAGGAGTACTACACAGCGTTATACGAGATCTTCAGTTTCTTGGCAATTTCTCGCATGGAATATCCTTAATTTCTCAGAATGCTGAATAGACTGACAAGTTTCAGAAGAGTTATTTGTTTCTGGCCATTTTGAGCCTGTAATCGAACCCACAAATGCTGATTCTTCAGCTTCTCAACTAGTCTAAAGAAGGCCAGAAGGCCATCCCCTTCCACGGGACGGTTGAGCTAACGCAGGCAAGCGATTAGCATGAGGTTGTAAGTAACAAGAACATTTCCCAGGATATAGACATATCTGATATTGGTAGAAAGCTTACATTCTTGTCAATCTAACTGCACTGTCCAATTTACAGTAGCTATTACAGTGAAATAATACCATGCTATTGTTTGAGGAGAGTACACGATTTCTAACATGAAAAGTTATTAATTAGCAAATTAGGCATATTTGGGCAGTCCTGATACAAAATTTTGAACAAATGTGGTTCATTGATCAGTCTAAAAACTGTGCACATGCACGGATGCCATCTAGTGGCCAAAATCTAAATTGTACCTGGGCTGGAATAATGCATCATGGCCTTTCTCTTGCATTTCAAAGATGATACTACTAAATAAAGTTAAAAAAATGTATGATCTTTTACCAGATCTATTGTGTTATATTCTCTACATTAATTTCACATTTCCACAAACTTCAAAGTGTTTCCTTTCAAATGGTATCAAGAATATGCATATTCTAGCTTTTGGCCTGAGCTACAGAGAGTTAGATTTGGGTATGTTATTTTAGGCAATTGAAAAAAGGGGCGGTTCCTTAAGAGGTTTAAATCTTCTTAGGGCTATGACCCTTTTTCTCCTTTCTGCCTAAATGATGTGCCCAAAGTAAACTGCCTGTTGCTCAGGCCCTGAATGCACATATAGATATAATTAGTACCATTGGAAAGAAAACACTTTTTGAAGATTGTAGAAATGTTGAAATGGATGTAGGAGAATATAACACAATAGATATGGTAGGAGAAAATCAAAAGAAAAAACCAACCGGAATTCTTTTTTTTTTTTGAGAGACCATGCTCTTACAATAGAAAGTATAAGGGCACATTGGAAATTAGCTCCTGAATGGTTCTATGGCTTCCACAGGGTGTCAACAGTCTATGTTCAAGGGTTCAGGCTCATAACTTCAAAAACAAAGACGAAATATCATTTTTAGTACAGGGACACAGTCTTTGATATTCGTGTTTATGCACGCTATGAAGACAGGACGCGCCTGCTACAATTGGTTTCCTATTGAACTTTCTGTAAGAAATATTATAGTTGATCACATTTCAGGGTATCTGAGGAGTAAATAGTAACATAATTTGACTTGAAACAAAGTTTAGGTACATTTTTCGGATTCCTTTCTCTGAACGGTCACGTTCTGACGCTATTTCCTTTGTTTGTCATTATTTAGTACGGTCAGGGCGTGAATTGGGGCGGGCAGTCTATGTTTGTTCTTCTATGATTTGGGGATTTCTATGTTTATCGAGCCAAGTATAGGTTCATCAATCATGCTTAGTAGCCTGGGTTTCACTGTGTAATGTTAACCACCAATCAGATATCAAACCTACAGACCTGTAAAGACAACAGAGCCTCTGCTTCTCAGAGGTGTGACTGAATGGGAGAGTGGAGAGATAATACTCAATATTAAGAAGGTGTACACTGTATGCAATAACAATTGCAGAATAAATTCTCACTTTTCTGTCTGTGAGTTTATATTCCTGTATAGCCATACACCAAATTACCATGCGCATCTCTTGCATCCGACACAGTGCACGGTTTACAACATACAGTAGAATTTAACAGGCTAAAAGGCCGTGGATCCTTCACATTCAAGTGTGTAGGCTACCAATGTAGGCATGCCTATTTTTTCAGAGTAGACAATGGGCAGTGGGCAGTGCAGCATATTTAGGTTAGGAAAAAGGGAATGCAAACCATTATTGCATTCAAACGATCTGTTTACAGATCCACAACAATTTGCAATTGTTTTAGTCTTTCAGAACGGTCAAATACAGAAATGTCACTGCAAAAATAAACATTCTGCCAACATCTCAAAGACATTTGATCAAGTTCGCCATTGCAGCCCTTCATTCACTCCAGACCTGACTGCCCTTGACCAGCACAAAAACATCCTGTGGCGTACTGCATTAACATCGAATAACCCCGTGATATGCAACTTTTCAGGGAAGTTAGGAAACCAATATACACAGGCAGTAAAGGAAAGCTAAGGCTAGCTTTTTCAAACAGAAATTTGCATCCTGTAGCACAAACTCAAAATGTTCTGGGACACTGCAAAGTCAATGGAGAATAAGCTTCTCCTCCCAGCTTCCCACTGCACGGAGGCCAGGAAACATTGTCACCACCAATAAATCCACTATAATTGAGAATTTAAATAAGCATTTTTCTGCGGCTGGCCATCCTTTCCACCTGGCTACCCCTACCCCTGGTCAACTGCCTGGCACCCCCCAGCACCCGCCCAAGCCTCCATTCTTCTTCACCCAAATCCAGATAGATGATGTTCTGAAAGAGCTACAAAATCTGGACCCCTACAAATCAGCCGGACAGACAATCTGGACCATCTCTTTCTAAATTTATCTCTCAAAATTGTTTGTAACCCCTATTACTAGCCTGTTTAACCTCTCTGTCGTATCGTCTTAGATTGCCAAAGATTGGAAAGCTTCCGCGATCATTCCCCTCTTCAAAGGGGGAGACACTCTAGACCCAAACTGCTACAAACCTATATCTATCCTATCCTGCATTTATAAGGTCTTTGAAAGCCAAGTTAAAAAGATTACTGACTGTTTGAATCCCACCATACCTTCTCCGCTATGCAGTCTGGTTTACGAGCTGGTCATGGTTGCACCTCAGCCACTCTCAAGGTCCTAAACAATATCATAACTGCCATCAATAAGAGACATTACTGTGCAGCCGTATTCATCGAACGGGCCAAGGCTTTCGACTCTGTCAATCACCAAACAGCCTTGATTTTCTCAAATGACTGCCTTGCTCAATTCATCAACTACTTCTCTGATAGAGTTCAGTGTGTCAAATCAGAGGGCCTGTTGTCTGGACCTCTGGCAGTCTCTATGGGGGTGCCACAGGGTTCAATTCTCAGGCCGACTCTTCTCTGTATACATCAATGATATCGCTCTTGCTGCTGGTGATTCTGATCCACCTCTACGCAGACGAAGACACCATTCTGTATAATTTCTGGCCCTTCTTCTTGACACTGTGTTAACTAACCTCCAGATGAGCTTCAATGCCATACAATTCTCCTTCCGTTGCCTCCACCTGCTCTTAAATGCAAGTAAAACTAAATGCATGCTCTTCAAACGTTTGCAGCCCGCACCTGCCCACTACTCTGGACAGCGCTGACTTAGAATATGGACAACTACAAATACCTAGGTGTCTGGTTAGACTGTAAATAATTATCCTTCCAGACTCACATTAAGCATCTGCAATCCAAAATTACATCTAAAATCGGCTTCCTATTTCGCAACAAAGCATCATTTACTCATGCTGCCAACATACCCTTGCAAAACTGACCATCCTGCCGATCCCCCAACTTCCGGCGCATGTCATTTACAAAATTGGATGCAGTCTATCACAGTGCCATCTGTGCTGCCAATGACTGGAGTGAACTGCAAAAATTCACTGGAGACAAGCGAGACTCATACCTCCTCACTAGCTTTAAGCACCAGCTGTCCGAGCAGCTCAGATCATTGCACCTGTACATAGCCCATCTGTAAAATGGCCCATCTATCTAACTCACCCCCATACTGTATTTATTTATTTATCTTGTGCTCCTTTGCACCCCCAGTATCTCTACTTGCACATTCATCTTCTGCACAACAATCACTCCAGTGTTTAATGGTATATTGTATTATCACTCACCATGGCCTGTTTATTGCCTCACCCCCTTATCCTACCTCATTTGCACACACTATATATATACTTTTTCTACTGTATTATTGACTGTATGTTTATTTACTCCATGTGTAACTCTGTGTTGTTGTTTGTGTCTCACTGCTTTGCTTTATCTTGGCCATGTCGCAGTTGTAAACGAGAACTTGTTCTCAACTAGCCTCCCTGGTTAAATAAAGGTGAAATAAAAATAAAATAATAAAATCTCTATTTCCTTTAGATACTGTCTTGGCCCAACTCCAATACAACCAAACTATACAGCAAATAAGGGTGTTACTGTCACCATAAAAGGTGAATGATCCAGGCAGAGTTCTAATGCTTGTTCACGTATGGACAGTTTTAAGACAGGTCAGATATACAGTGCTTTCAGAAAGTATTTACTCTACTTACAGCCTGAATTTAACACTGATTAATTACATGTATGACATGTTTGCACATTTATTGTAAATGAAATACAGAAATATCTAATTTACACAAGTATTCACACACTACAGTGAATGATAGTCATGTCCACAAAAGTACAATGAATATTATAAATAAATATAAACCATGCTATGGTCTAAATACTGTAGTATTGCTATATTTATTTATTATAATATTCACAGTAGTGTTTTTGCAGACTTTGGCCGTAGTATTCACTGTACTGCTTCTGCGGACATGACTAGTATAATATAGTATTCTGTAATGTTCATGTGGGACTTTTCCAAAGAAATGGGGATTCTGCTGGATACACCGCTGTGGCGCCTTGACTCAAGTTGTGAAAATATCCAGGAAGCACCCTTGCCAACCCAGCTAGCAATGAGGAATTTGGCCCAGAAGCGGCCCTTCTGGGGGGCCGAACTGATTGAATTGGCCCGAATCGTGTCGAACTCAGCCCGGAATCAAAGGAATGACTGCCCAGAATCGCCTCAAGTACATCGGGCCGTTTCTGTGTACCGAATTCAGCCGACTTTGCAGGCATCTTTCCAGAATCCTCAGAAGTATACATACAAATTATACCCATCGGCAAGAATACATTTTGTGTCTGGAGAAAACACCATACACCTGGTGACTGTGTCAGCATGCATGCTGCCTGGCCCACCACAGGAGTCGCTACAGCGTGATGGGACAAGGACATCCCAGCCGGCCAAACCCTTCCCTAACTCGGACGATGCTGGCCTAATTGCGCATTCTTCATGCGTCTCTCATCACAGCCGGCACAGGTCTCGAACCAACATCTGATGCAACGCGGCTTGCACTGTGAGGCAGTGTCTTAGACCCCTGTGCCACTCGGGAGCCTCCATTTACAATGTTTTTAATGCTTATCAATTGCACAAAGTACTCAAAATACCAAAAATACTACACAGGACTTAAAGAATATCATTTAAAATGTTAATTGTATTTTTTGATCACAGAAACGATGTAGAGAAAATATGGAAAAAATAAATAACGAAATGTTAATTATATAACGCAGCCCGTGTAATTATCTG
>NW_027014921.1:0-12535 GCF_036934945.1 Oncorhynchus masou masou | reverse complement strand
GTGTGTGGCCTCACCACACCAAGTGGCTGCAAGGTACTTCATGCTGGAAAAACATCCAACGGGCACACGAGGACAGACAATATTGCACAGTTATAGAAATAATGAAGTGTCTCCATGGTTGGCCCTCTTGCCTATTCTTTGAAGGTGGGAAGGAGCCACAGTTATACACTTGAGCCAAGCTTACTATACAGTTATACACTTGAGCCTGCTAGCAATCCATCAATCAGATTGATACATGAGTGTGTAGGTGTGGGGCTATAGTGTGTCTAATTGTTCTACATTTTTTCAATATGGGTGACTCTTAAAATAGCCTGTTTTGTTTGTACAGACATCACACCCTTACCTAAACAGCACCCCCTCACCTGAGAAGTAGAAGTCAAAGGGAGAGAAACTGTGAATTGAATAACTGCAGTTGACATAGCTAAATACATGGAAGAATACTCTTATTGCAATGTGAATGGCTCTTAAAAGAGCCTTTGGTTTGTGCATAGTAGTAGTCTGGTGTTGCCAGGGAACAGCACCCTCTTCGAAGAAGTAGGGTGAAGATCTCCTGCACACGGATTGCCTCTTGCTGAGCAGTTGGACCTCATCCTTGAAACATCCTGCAGAGCAGCAGACTTCTTCTCTGGCACACGGCAGTCGAGCTGCAGATCCCTCCTGGTCCCTCGTGTCCATCCTCATGAAGTTATGCAGAACACAGGTTGCCTTCACACACCTGAATTCCCTCAGGAGGCAGTCCCAGATGGCCCTGGTCACCCTAACCTTGCAGTGCCCTACACGGTAACTGTAGGCAATCGTTTTGAAGGAATCTCCAGTTACAAGGTATCCACTGTAGGATAGGGAAGATAATGTAATTACACTTTAACATCACCAGGCTGTTGTGGATTACTAAAGTATAATATCCCCTGACAACAAATCATGATAACATTTGATAGATAGATGCATGTACACACACATGTGAATGTGTAGCATGTGAGAACAGCAGTATCATACTCAAGGATAGCATCACAAATGAATACATAACTACCACTTGAAACTTGAGGGGTTGATCATCTGAATCCCAGCTGTGCAGTGCTAAGGCCAAAAACTCAAATATGCACCCCTTTGAGTCCCCAGGACCAGGGACTGAGAACACGCTGACGCTGCAGCTGCATCTGCTTTCACAGCTTCCTCTCGTATCTGAGGACATTAAAACATCACTATTAGAAACATGCTTCATTATACTCAAATTAGACAGCACCCAGCTGTGACCATGTTACTATTATCTCTGTCCTCACGTTTAGGGGGACTGGAACCGCACATAAACAACCTGCCCTGTCCAGAATAGCCTACTCTCTCACTGACAGTTGAGGCTGCTATCCTTTCAACCCTCCATGGTTGTTGGGGCCAGGTATCTACAAATGCGTTTGGAGTTTGTGTTTTACAGTGATAAATACATCAAGCTAACGAGCATGAGTTGGGTAGATGGTGATATTTAATTCACTGAAGCTATCTATACAGTATGTGAAGTTGGCCAGATAGCAAGCCTAGTCAACTAGCTAGCCTCATCTAGCAGTTCATTTGGGACTAGCCTGGCAATGTAGCTAGTTAGCTAATATCACAACATCGCGAATTTACTGCCATCATAAGTTTACATGCACTGCAATGGAATGGCGGCCTGAGGGGCACGCGGCAATTTACTGCTATCTGGACTACATGCACTACAATGGACGGCCTGAGGGACGCATGCGCGCAATTTACTGCTATCAAGTTTACATGCACTACAATGGGGCGGCCTGAGGGGCAATGCCGGCAATTTACTGCTATCTGAGTTTACATGCACTACAATGGGGCGGCCTGAGGGGCAGCAGCGGCAGTTTACTTGCTATCAAGTTTCACATGCACTACAGTGGACCCGGCCTGAGGGGCACGCGACAATTACTGCTATCAAGTTTACATGCACTACAGTGGAGCGGCCTGAGGGGCACGTTGACAATTTACTGCCATCTAGTTTACATGCACTACATGGGGCGGCCTGAGGGCACGCGGCAGTTACTGCTATCATAAGTTTGCATGCACTACAATGACGCGGCCTGAGGGGGCACGCGCAATTTACTGCTATCTCTAGGTGTACATGCACCGTTAGGCCTACTTCTGTAGCTAACATTTTGGTTAAAGTAAGCTGGCAGTAAGCCCGGACAGGAGGGAGTATGCCTCCTGGGTAAGGCTTAGCCCCTAACCATGAAACTCAGTGATGACGTCCCTGCTCGACAGAACTCCTGTCTCTCGGCACTCTCGCGGACAGCTACCGCTTCGACCTCATGGCTTGGTTTTTGCTCTGACATGCACTGTCAACTTGGGGACCTTGTATGACAGGTGTGTGCCTATCCAAATTATTTCAAAAATTAAATTCACCACAGGTGGACTACTGAATTTTGTTGTAGAAACATCTCAAGGATGATCAATGGAAACAGGATGCACCCGAGCTTAATTTCGAGTCTCATAGCAAAGTCCCTGAATACTTATGTATAAATAAGGTATTTGTGTCATTATGGCTATTGTGTGTAGATTGACGAGGAAAAATAATAATTGAATCTATTTTAGAATATGGCTGTAACATAAAATGTGGATGAAGACTAAGGGATCTGAATACTTTCCCGAATACACTGTATTTGTATTGTTTTCCCAACTCTAGTTTTATATGAACAAGTGTATTGCTGTTGTTGTGTTTGGTTGTTTATATCTTGCTTCAATAACAAATCTCACCAGATTGGGTCTGCTGTATGGTCGGGATTTCTCCCTAAGGGTGAGCTCTCGAACTCTCTGACCCTGTATCTCTGCTGTATGGTCGGGATTTCTCCCTAAGGGTGAGCTCTCGAACTCTCTGACCCTGTAACTCTGCTGTATGGTCGGGATTTCTCCCTAAGGGTGAGCTCTCTTGAACTCTCTAACTCTCTGACCCTGTAACTCTGCTGTATGGTCAGGATTTCTCCCTAAGGGTTGGCTCTCTAACTCTCTGACCCTCAAACTCTGCTGTATGGTCAGAATTTCTCTCTAAGGGTTAGCTCTCTAACTCTCTTGACCCTGTAACTTGCTGTATGGTCAGGATTTCTCCCTAAGGGTTGAGCTCTCTAACTCTCTTGACCCTGTAACTCTGCTGTATGGTCAGTATTTCTCCCTAAAGGTTAGCTCTCTAACTCTCTTGACCCTGTAACTCTGCTGTATGGTCAGAATTTCTCCCTAAGGGTTAGCTCTCTAACTCTCTGACCCTGTAACTCTGCTGTATGGTCAGGATTTCTCTCTAAGGGTTAGCTCTCTAACTCTCTGATGTAACAGCGTTCTTTTTTGTTGTTGAAGGAGAGTCGGACCGAAATGTAGCGTGTAAGTTACTCATGTTTATTTAGTGAAGACAAAACGAACTAACTAACACGAATAACTAATAAATACAAAAAAGAACAACAAACAGAACGAAACCTAATACTGGTGCAAGATTCTACACTAGAGACAGGAACAATCTGACCCACGAAACTACAAGGCTGTAAAGACAGGCTACTCCTAAATACGGTGTCCCTAACTCAGCTGACAACGAGAAGCACCTGACTGCATGATTGAGAACCGCCTCAGGCAGCCAACCTAATTAACACACACACACCCCTAACTCAACTACAATCCCAAGCACTACAAACCCTAATACTGAAAATACAATACTATAATGACCCCATGTCACACCCTGGTCTGACTAACTAATAAACTAAAACACTAAAATACTAAGACCAAGGGCGTTGACACTCTGACCCTGTAAACTCTGCTGTATGGTCAGGATTTCTCCCTAATGGTGAGCTCTCTAACTCTCTGACCCTGTAACTCTGCTGTATGGTCAGGATTTCTCCCTAAGGGTTAGCTCTCTAACTCTCTGACCCTGTAACTCTGCTGTATGGTCAGGATTTCTCCCTAAGGGTGACCTCTCTAACTCTCTGACCCTCAAACTCTGCTGTATGGTCAGGATTTCTCCCTAAGGGTTAGCTCTCTAACTCTCTGACCCTGTAACTCTGCTGTATGGTCAGGATTTCTCCCTAAGGGTTAGTCTCTAACTCTCTGACCCTGTAACTCTGCTGTATGGTCAGGATTTCTCCCTAAGGGTGAGCCTCTCTAACTCTCTGACCCTGTAACTCTGCTGTATGGTCAGGATTTCTCCCTAAGGGTCAGCTCTCTAACTCTCTTGACCCTGTAACTTGCTATGGTCAGGATTTCTCCCTAAGGGTTAGCTCTCTAACTCTCTTGACCCTGTAACTCTGCTGTATGGTCAGGATTTCTCCCTAAGGGTTAGCTCTCTAACTCTCTGACCCTGTAACTCTGCTGTATGGTCAGGATTTCTCTCTAAGGGTGAGCTCTCTAACTCTCTGACCCTGTAACTCTGCTGTATGGTCAGGATTTCTCCCTAAGGGTTAGCTCTCTAACTCTCTGACCCTGTAACTCTGCTGTATGGTCAGGATTTCTCCCTAAGGGTGACCTCTCTAACTCTCTGACCCTCAAACTCTGCTGTATGGTCAGAATTTCTCTCTAAGGGTTAGCTCTCTAACTCTCTGACCCTGTAACTCTGCTGTATGGTCAGGATTTCTCCCTAAGGGTTAGCTCTCTAACTCTCTGACCCTGTAACTCTGCTGTATGGTCAGGATTTCTCCCTAAGGGTGACCTCTAACTCTCTGACCCTCAAACTCTGCTGTATGGTCAGGATTTCTCTCTAAGGGTTAGCTCTCTAACTCTCTGACCCTGTAACTCTGCTGAATGGTCAGGATTTCTCCCTAAGGGTGACCTCTCTAACTCTCTGACCCTCAAACTCTGCTGTATGGTCAGAATTTCTCTCTAAGGGTTAGCTCTCTAACTCTCTGACCCTGTAACTCTGCTGTATGGTCAGGATTTCTCCCTAAGGGTTAGCTCTCTAACTCTCTGACCCTGTAACTCTGCTGTATGGTCAGGATTTCTCCCTAAAGGTTAGCTCTCTAACTCTCTTGACCCTGTAACTCTGCTGTATGGTCGGGATTTCTCCCTAAAGGTTTGCTCTCTAACTCTATAGACCCTGTTACTCTGCTGTATGGTCAGGATTTCTCCCTAAAGGTTTGCTCTCTAACTCTCTTGACCCTGTAACTCTGCTGTATGGTCAGGATTTCTCTCTAAGGGTTAGCTCTCTAACTCTCTGTGTCAGGATTTGGCCAGGGTTGTTCTGGGTTTTGGTCACTAGATGCCCCCATTGTGCTTTTTGACCTTGTGTTTTTTCCCTTGTTCCCCATTATTATTTGCACCTGTACCTCGTTTCCCCTGATTGTATTTAAACCCTTAGTTTCCCTCAGTTCTGTGCTCTGTGTTTGTATGTTAGCACCCAGCCCTAGTGTTCTGTGTTTTCCTGTCGATTCCGGTGGATGCTCTTGTGGAATTCTGTTTTTGTTTTTGAGTGTCTCTTGAGGCTTTTTGTGCTATTCCTACCACCTTTTGGATTTGCCATTTTTGTATTTAAGGACTTCTCCTTTTTACTTTATTAAATACACCGTCTTAAGTACTGCTGTGTCTGCCTCATCTTCTGGGTTCTGCTGACTATTCGTGGCTCAGTTGGTTAAGTGACTGTTTCTCACTCCGGAGACCCAGGTTCGTAACCGGGTCCTGACAGAAACACAGAGCCAAAAATGAACCCAGAGGCAGCCAGTTCCCAGGACCTTTTGCCATGCTGTCCCACCACCAGGAGACTGTCCAACGCCACGAAGCCGCCCTGGTTCAGCAAGAGGCCTTAATGGCTAGACATTCTCATCTTCTGTCGGAGATGCTGACTTCCATTAAGCAAATATCTGATCGTCTTACCCCGGCAACAGTTCCGTCCCAGTACCTCAGATTCACGTACCCATGGCAGTTAACCCCTGGCTGAACCTCGTCTTCCACCTCCCCAACGGTTCTCAGGTGATCCAAGTGCTTGTAAAGGGTTTCTCACCCAATGTTCTCTCTCCTTGAGCTACAACCCTCAATCCGTTTCCCACCAACTGGTCTAAGATGCAGCTTATAAAAAGTATTTAGTCAGCCACCGGTGATACATGTTCTCCCACTTAAAAGATGAGAGAGGCCTGTAATTTTCATCATAGGTACACTTGACAAAATGAGAAAAAAATCCAGAAAATCACATTGTAGGATTTTTATTTATTATATTTGCAAATTATGGTGGAAAATAAGTATTTGGTCACCTACAAACAATTGAAGATTTCTGGCTCTCACAAGACCTGGTATAGAGAGGAGAGAGGGGTGGTATGAGAGGAGAGAGGGGGTGGTGAGGAGGAGAGAGGGTGGTGGAGAGGGAGAGAGGGGTGGTATAGAGAGGAGAGAGGGGGTGGTATAGAGAGGAGGAGTGGTGGGATGGAGGGAGAGGGGGTGGTATAGAGAGGAGAGAGGTGGTATAGAGAGGGAGGAGTGGTGGGATGGAGGGGAGAGAGGGGGTGGTGGGAGAGAGGAGAGAGGGGTGGTATAGAGAGAGAGAGAGGGTGGTATAGAGAGGAGGAGTGGTGGGATGGAGGGGAGAGGGGTGGTATGAGAGAGAAGGAGTGATGGGATGGAGGGAGAGAGGGGTGGTATAGAGAGGAGGAGTGGTGGGATGGAGGGGAGAGAGGGGTGGTATAGAAATAAGGAGTGATGGGATGGAAGGATGAGATAGGGAGTGGATGGGATGGAGGGACACAGAGAGATGAGTTGTGGAGTTCTGAGAAGTAACAGACCTACAGACTGTCTGCTTGTCTTCTGATAGAGTCCAGCCACCCTCTGGGGGTATTCCTAGCCTGGTCCCAGAACTGTTTATGCTGTCGAGCCAACTGTCGTGACAACCATAGACGTGGGCTATACAATATAAAACAGATCGGAAACTAAGCCAAAGCCTCACACGTTTCTAGGTATAAAAACTCTCATAGAGGATCTGCAATCAGTACAACTACTACTGCTGCTGCTAGAACACTTTGAGCTCATGTTCCTTGGTGTTCCTGTTTCTTCGTTAAGAGATTATTTTCACAAAATCAAATAAGACTAAGACGTAACATGGCAAAGACTCTGAAAAAGGAATCTGACGTTAAAATGCAATGTGATGTGCTGTTAATTCAGCTGGTATGTGTTCAACGGTCATAATTCCTCTTTGCTTTGCTTGGCAGTGTGAGAGAACCTATAACTCCAGCAGCCCGCGATATGTAATCCCTGAAACCAACGGCCTGCCTCCGTAAAGTGGCACGCTATTCCCTACGGACCTTAGTCAAATGTAGTCCCAACTATATAGGGAATAGGGTGCAATTTGGGACAAAACTCTCCGGGTTTATTTATTTAAGGAATGGCTTCGCACCCTCCTGTTTGTCTTGTAGCACTCTGAGTTTCATTGTTCATAGCAGACGTCCAAAAGCTGTTGGCCATAAACAACGCATCGGCCCGGGGTGCTTGCAGGTCTTGATGGTTTTGTTGAAGTTTTGTCGGAAGATGTTGAGTCGATGGAGGAAAGTCGTAGAACATTATTTGTGAGCATTTTGGTATTTTCTTACTTTGGCCTGGAATACTTCTTATGGAAGTGTCGTGCCCCCCCCTTGCCCCCCAACATGGCAGTTGAAGGACTGGTTTGTTGTATGGCTGAGGCTGAGGGTCACAAATGGAACCCTGTTTCATGTGTAGTGCACTACTGTTGACAAGGCCGCAGAGATGCTCTGGATCAAACGTAGTGAGCTTACATAAGGAATACACCTTTCAGATGTTCTCCTGCCTGTTCTTTAGGAATTTAAAGAATATTATTGACTTGTGTTATTGAAGAAGAAAACGACCTACAGGCCAACCAGAAACTAGGGAACTGTACAAACTAAATGATATTTAGGGTAGAAATCTCAGGAATAGGTTATTTGGTTTCCAAAGGAAAAAAGCTCATTGGCTGAGACCAAGACATTTAGTTTGTGTCTTGAGACTTATAATTTGTTCATACATTTCACCAGAACAGTCATGTGTGGCTCAGTCGGTAGAGCATGGCGCTTGCAACGCCAAGCGTCGTGGGTTCGATTCCCGCTGGGGCCACCCATATGTAAAAAAAAGTAGTGGCCCCGGCCGACTTGTAAGTCGCTTTGGACAAAAGCGTCTGCTAAATGGGATATATTATTATTATTATATCATCACCCTGCTGTCGGAAAAGCCCTGGCCTGGGCTACTGCTGTGTGGGATGCCCATAGTTCCTGCTGTGCCAGCTACTCTGCCTTTGCTGAGGAATTCAAACAAGTGTTTCAAGGCCCAAGCAGTGGTTCTGACTCAGCCAAACAGCTCCTGACTCTCCACCAAGGTTGGCGCAGCGTGACGGACTATGCCATCCAGTTCCGCACGGTGGCAGCAGCAAGTGGCTGGAACAACGAGGCGCTCACGGTGTGCTTTCTGAAAGGCCTTTCCGACACTATCCAAGATGAACTGGCCACTCGGGAACCACCGGACAATCTCGAGTCCCTGATCAAGTTGGCCTCACGCATTGACCAGCGTCTGAGAGAGAGAACTCAACCGTAGACCTCTAGCCCCTATCAGTCCCAGCTCCGAGTCCCCACCTTTATCCTCGCTGGCTCCATCGGAACCCATGCAGATTGGACGCATCTCCCAGGCTGAGAGAGACCGCCGGATGAGGAGCGACGCTGTCTATATTGCGGCAAACCGGGCCATTTCCGCTCCACGTGTCCCGGGCTCCAGGGAAACGCTCTGTCCCGTACAGACCGGGGGAACTGTAACGGGAAACATAACCTCCTCCCATCCGTCCAACTCCCGTCTGCTCATTCCAGTCACCCTCTCCTGGGACAACCACAAGCTTCACCTTCAAGCCTTGGTAGACTCTGGAGCCGCAGGTAACTTCATGGATGGTGTCTGGGCGAAGGAGAATGGCGTTCCTCTGAACCTCTAAGTGAACCCATGAGGGTCACTACATTGGATGGAAGCCCTTTGGGATCTGGACTTGTCACTCATGTCACTACCTCCTTGCGACTTTCAGTTTCACAACACCAGGAATTGATGAACTTTCATTTGATCTCCTGTTCCGAGTTCCCTCTCGTCCTTGGATACCCCTGGCTTCACAGCCATAACCCTCACATCGACTGGTCTGTGGGCACTATCAAGCAGTGGGGTCCTACGTGCCAAGCTACTTGTATTTTCCAGAATTCCCCAGAGTTCTACTCCCGAGTCTTTAGAATCCATCGACCTGACCCGAGTTCCCGAGTGTTACCATGACCTCAAACTGGTGTTTAGCAAACAGAGGGCCACCATGCTACCACCCCATAGACCTTACGATTGCCCCATCGACCTGTTTCCGGGCACTTGCCCCCAGGGGTCGGATCTTTTCCCTATCTCCACCCGAACGAGCTGCTATGGATACCTACATCAAGGACGCTCTGGAAGCAGGCCTCATGCGTCCATCCACCTCCCCGGCGGGAGCAGGGTTTTTCTTTGTGGCCAAGAAAGACGGTGGATTACGTCCTTGCATCGACTACCGGGGACTCAATGCCATAACCGTCCGTAACTCGTTACCCGCTACCCCTTATGGCCACAGCCTTCGAGCTGCTCCAGGAAGCAGTTGTTTTCACTAAGCTTGACCTGCGGAACGCATACCATCTTGTGCGGATCAGACCTGGTGACGAGTGGAAGACCGCTTTCAACATGCCTACTGGTCACTATGAATACTTGGTGATGCCCTTCGGCCTGACCAACGCCCCAGCGGTGTTCCAAGCGCTCATAAACGATGTGCTTAGGGATATGCTTAACATATTTGTGTTCGTTTACTTGGATGACATCCTCATCTTTTCGAGCTCCCTTCAAGAACACACTAAGCATGTCAGACAAGTACTCAAACGCCTCCTGGACAGCCATCTGTACGTTAAGCCGGAAAAATGTGAATTCCATTCATCCCGAGTACAATTCCTGGGATTTGTAGTGGAACCCGGTCGAGTCCAAATGGACCCCAGGAAGGTAGGGGCGGTAGCGGATTGGCCCACCCCCAAATCCGTTAAGGAAGTTCAGCGTTTCCTGGGCTTCACAAACTTTTACCGCAAGTTCATCAAGAACTTCTGCTTGGTGGCAGCCCTCTCAGCTTTAACCAAGGTGGCAATGCAAGGTTTTTGGTGGGGAAGAGAAGCTGAGACGGCCTTCCAAGGACTCAAGCAGCGCGTTCTCTCTGCTCCCATCCTGATACTACCGCTACGGATGAACCATTTGTGGTGGAGGTAGACGATCAGGAGGTTGGTGTTGGAGCTGTCCTGTCTCAGAGGGGCGAAGACAGAGAAGCTTCATCCGTGCGCTTTCTCACACCGGCTTACCCCGACTGGAGAGGAAATCCACATGTGGGGATCGTGAACTCTAGCGGTTAAGATGGCATTGAAGGAATGGAGACACTGGCTCGAGGGGGCTTCTCACCCGTTTCAAGTGCTTACGGACCACAAAAATCTGGAGTATATCAGCAGGCGAAGCGGTTGAACTCTAGACAAGCTAGATGGTCTCTTTTCTTCAATCGATTCCAGTTTATCCTCACCTATCGGCCCGGTCGAAGAATCTCCAAACCGGATGCCCTGTCCCAGTCTACGTCCTACATTCGATATGACACGGACATGCCTGTCCTTCCTGCTGCTAAGATTGTGGCTCCGATCTCGTGGCAAGTTGAGGATACCGTGAGGCGTAAGCCAAGCTAGCGAACTGACCAGCGAGGTCCTGCCAATCGGTTGTTTGTCCCCAAGGCAGTGAGGACTCAGGTCCTTCTGTGGGGGCACTCACTCTCGCCCTCACCTGTCATCCGGGCGTGGGTCGCACCTGGAGTTCATCCAGCGTAAGTTCTGTGGCCTACCATAAGAAGAAGACGTTTGCCACTTTCACAATGCCTGTCCCGTGTGCTGCCAGGGCAAATCTTCTCACCTCCGCCCCTCAAGGACTCCTTCTACCCTGTACCTGTTCCCCACAGACCCTGGTCCCATATCTCATTGGACTTTATTACTGGACTTCCTCCATCCCATGGCAATACTACTATCCTAGTCATAACGACAGGTTTCAAAAGGCGGCCAGGTTCGTCCCTCTGACTAAGTTACCTTCTGCCAAGGAAACGGGCTGAGTTGGTAATTAATCATGTGTTCCGAGTCTTCGCATTCCTCAAGATATGGTTTCTGAGGTCCCTAGTTCGCTCTCAAGGTTTTGGAAGGCCTTCTGCCAACTCATGGGGGCTTCTGCCAGTCTATCTTCAGGGTACCATCCGGAGTCCAACGGCCAAACAGAGAGGATGAATCAAGAGCTGGAAACCACCCTCCGATGTATGACTCGTGACAACCCGTCCACATGGTCATCCTTTATTGTTTGGGCCGAATACGCACAACACCTTGCGCTCCTCCTCCACTGGATATGTCCCCTTACGAGTGTCAGTTTGGCTATGCTCCTCCATTGTTCCTTGACCAGGAGGCAGAAGTCAGAGTGCCTTCAGCCTTGAAGTTCGTCCAGACGCTTGCCTGCATGTGGAGGAAGACCGTCTTAATCTTATGCGTTCCTCACAGAGGTACCAACAATGCCATGAGCGTGGCCGTCCCTGGCCTGCCACCCTGCGCCCCAGCCAGAGAGTCTGGCTCTCACAAAAACTTACCTCTACGGGTGGAGTCTACATGGCTGTCCCAAAAGATACATCGGTCCTTCAAGGTTGCCAGGAGAGTTAACCCAGTTTCTTATTTGCCTACACTTACCCAGATCCCTTAAGATTAATCCCTTCCACATTTTCATTGTTAAAACCTGTTGTTTTTTCTCCCCTTGTCTTGACAGACAGACCTCCCCCCTCCGCCTCGTGTCATTGGAGGCCAAAGCTGGTTTATACGTCCATGGATACTGGATTCCCGCCGGGTGCAGCGGTCCTGGCAGTATCTGGTGGACTGGGAAGGCTGCGGTCCGAGGAGCGCTCCTGGGTTCCTGCCAAAGACATCCTGGATCCTGACCTCATTCGTCAGTTCAGGGCCCTCCACCCTGAGAGCTGGTAGGAACGTCAGGAGCCGTTCCTAGGGGGATTCTGTCAGGATTTGGCCAGGGTTGTTCCGGGTTTGGTCACTAGATGCCCCCATTGTGCTTTTTGACCTTATGTTTTTTCCCTTGTTCCCCATTATTATTTGCACCTGTACCTCGTTTTCCCTGATTGTATTTAAACCCTTAGTTTCCTCAGTTCTGTGCTCTGTGTTTGTATGTTAGCACCCAGCCCTAGTGTTCTGTGTTTTCTTGTCGATTCCGGTGGATGCTCTTGTGGAATTCTGTTTTGTTTTTGAGTATCTCTTGAGGCTTTTTGTGTGCTATTCCTACCACCTTTTGGATTTGCCATTTTTGTATTTAAGGACTTCTCCTTTTTACTTTATTAAATACACCGTCTTAAGTACTGCTGTGTCTGCCTCATCTTCTGGGTTCTGCTGACTATTCGTGGCTCAGTTGGTTACGTGACTGTTTCTCACTCCGGAGACCCAGGTTCGTAACCGGGTCCTGACACTCTGACCCTGTAACTCTGCTGTATGGTCAGGATTTTTCCCTAAGG
>NW_027014920.1:0-12537 GCF_036934945.1 Oncorhynchus masou masou | reverse complement strand
AGATTGTTGTCATCTGATAGGGAACAGACTAGTAGTGTCAGAAGGTGGGTGAGATTGTTGTCATCTGATAGGGAACAGACTAGTAGTGTCAGAAGGTGGGGGAGATTGTTGTCATCTTATAGGGAACAGACTAGTAATTATTAGGAAGGTGGGTCAGATTGTTGTTATCTGATAGGGAACAGACTAGTAGTGTCGGAAGGTGGGGGAGATTGTTGTCAACTGATAGGGAACAGACTAGTAGTGTCAGGTCTGTCAGATTGTTGTCATCTGATAGGGAACAGACTAGTAGTGTCGGAAGGTGGGTCAGATTGTTGTCATCTGATAGGAACAGACTAGTAGTGTCAGAAGGTGGAGGGTGTTGTCATCTGATAGGGAACAGACTAGTAGTGTCAGAAAGTGGGTCAGATTGTTGTCATCTGATAGGGAACAGACTAGTAGTGTCAGAAGGTGGGGAAATTGTTGTCATCTGATAGGGGAACAGACTAGTAGTGTCGGAAGGTGGGGAGATTGTTGTCATCTGATAGGGAACAGACTAGTAGTGTCAGAAGGTGGGGAGATTGTTGTCATCTGATAGGTAACAGACTAGTAGTGTCGGAAGGTGGGTCAGATTGTTGTCATCTGATAGGGAGCAGACTAGTAGTGTCGGAAGGTGGGTCAGATTGTTGTCATCTGATGGGAACAGACTAGTAGTGTCGGAAGGTGGGGGATTGTTGTCATCTGATAGGGAACAGACTAGTAGTGTTGGAAGGTGGGTCAGATTGTTGTCATCTGATAGGGAACAGATGATAGTGTTGGAAGGTGGGTCAGATTGTTGTCATCTGATGGAGCAGACTAGTAGTGTCAGAAGGTCATCTGATAGAGGAACAGACCCGAGTAGTGTCGGAAGGTGGGTGAGATTGTTGTCATCTGATAGGGAACAGACTAGTAGTGTCGGAAGGTGGGTCAGATTGTTGTCATCTGATAGGGAACAGACTAGTAGTGTCGGAAGGTGGGTGAGATTGTTGTCATCTGATAGGGAACAGACTAGTAGTGTCGGAAGGTGGGTCAGATTGTTGTCATCTGATAGCGAACAGACTAGTAGTGTCGGAAGGTGGGTGAGATTGTTGTCATCTGATAGGGAACAGACTAGTAGTGTCAGAAGGTGGGTCAGATTGTTGTCATCTGATAGGGAACAGACCAGTAGTGTCAGAAGGTGGGTCAGATTGTTGTCATCTGATAGGGAACAGACTAGTAGTGTCAGAAGGTCTGTCAGATTGTTGTCATCTGATAGGGAACAGACTAGTAGTGTCGGAAGGTGGGTCAGATTGTTGTCATCTGATAGGGAACAGACTAGTAGTGTCAGAAGGTGGTGTTGTTGTCATCTGATAGGGACAGACCAGTAGTGTCAGAAGGTGGGTCAGATTGTTGTCATCTGATAGGGAACAGACTAGTAGTGTCAGAAGGTGGGTCAGATTGTTGTCTTCTACTTGGCAGGTCAGGAGGAGTAGTTTTCACTTGAAGGCTTTGAAAAGGCTGTACATCTGATGTGCAAAAGGCCCTTCCCCTTGTAGTTTGGAATTCAGTTAATTCATGAGGCTATGATGTCCATGGTGGGCCAAAATCAGCCAAACATTATTTTTCTTGCAGTTGAAGGAAATCCACATATTTTCTGAGCAAAAACTCAGCAATATCGACTTCAGGTCCCACAACTCAGCAATCTCAACATTTGTGTGTAATTCTGCATGACCCGACTTGTCTCACTCTTCCAGCAGTGAGACAAGTTTTGCTTTCATGAAGTTTACCGCTTTAGCGACTGTATCCACAACATGGCTCATTTTCAGAACACATTGGGAGCACGGGCACCTCTTCTGTATAATGCCATGCAGGAAAATAATTTTCTGATCTGGGTTCAGCTCAGCTACCTGACCTTTTTCAAAGGCCATTATTTTTTCCTGTCAAGTTTGGGCACCCATCAGTCACACTGGATAACTATAAACCAGTCCCAGCTTTTGCCAAACACTTCTTAACCTCCTCCAATAAATATTTCCCTGTAGTTGTGCTCTTCATTGACTGCACTGAAGCAGTCCCAGCTTTGCCAAACACTTCTTAACCTCCTCCCAATAAATATTTCCCTGTAGTTTGTGCTCTTCATTGACTGCACAAGCTCCTCTGTCATTTTAAATTCTGGAGTTATGCCTCGTAAGAATATCAACAACTGCGCTGTGTCCTGCTCTCATCCAGGGCCAAGGAGAAGTCGGCTCCTCTCCTTGTTCGTTGGCGGTCGACCTCACCGGCTTTCTAGCCTGCGCTCATTTTCATATTTCCATTTGTTTTGTCTTGTTCCCTGCCAAGTGTGTACTGAGTAGCGAAATCAGGTGGTTTCATTCACACAGAATGTATTTAGTCCTCTGTTCCCCTCCATGTCTTTGTGTGGAAATTGTATTTTGTTATGTGGTGATTGTTACACGCCAGGCTATGTGTTGTGTTTGGGCCGTTTTTTAAATTTATTTTTAATTTTACCTTTATTTAACTAGGCAAGTCAGTTAAGAACAAATTCTTATTTACAATGACCGGCGTAGGAAGAGTGGGTTAACTGCCTGTTCAGGGAAAGAACGACAGATTTGTACCTTGTCTGCTAGGGGTTTGAGCTTGCAGCCTTCCGGTTGCTAGTCCAACGCTCTAACCACTAGGCTACACTGCCACCTACTCTAACCACTAGGCTTTACCCTGCCACTTCTACACTCTAACCACTAGGCTACCCTGCCACCTCTACACTCTAACCACTAGGCTACCCTGCCGCCCCATTAATGTGCTTCTGGTACTTTCACTTTACCGACAGATTTGTACCTTGTCTGCTGGGGGTTTGAACTTAACCTTCGGTTTACTAGTCCAACGCTCTAACCACTAGGCTACCCTGCCACCTCTACACTCTAACCACCTAGGCTGCCCTGCCACCTCTACACTCTAACCACTAGGCTACCCTGCCCACTTCTACACTCTAACCACTAGGCTACCCTGCCTCTACACTCTAACCACTAGGCTACCCTGCCACCTCTACCTCTAACCACTGGGCTACCTGCCGCCCCATTATGTGCTTCTGGTACTTTCACTTTACCGACAGATTTGTACCTTGTCTGCTAGGGGGTTTGAACTTGCAACCTTCCGGTTACTAGTCCAACGCTCTAACCACTAGGCTACCCTGCCGCCCCATTAATGTGCTTCTGGTACTTTCACTTTACCGGAATAATGTGTGCGTCTGTTCACTACACTCGGCTCTCCCTGTACCTGACTTCGCCCACCAGTACACCCCTTGACGCCAGTGCTGCTTTAACTGAATCTTTTTTAATATCACTCAGTTGACTGAAATGAGTGGCTGCTCTGACTAACAAACTCTATTCAAACAAACAATAGCCCAGGCCAATGAAGCGAAATAGGAATTATTCGATATTATAAGACAATGTGTATATATACAGTGCCTTCACAAAGTATTCGGCCCCTTGAACTTTGAAACCTTTGCCACATTGCAGGCTTCAAACATAAAGATATAAAACTGTATTTTTTTGTGAAGAATCAACAACAAGTGGGACACAATCATGAAGTGGAACGACATTTATTGGATATTTCAAACTTTTTTAACAAATCAAAAACTGAAAAAATTGGGCGTGCAAAATTATTCAGCCCTTTAATTTCAGTGCAGCAAACTCTCTCCAGAGTTCATTGAGGATCTCTGAATGATCCAATGTTGACCTAAATGACTAATGATGATAAATACAATCCACCTGTGTGTAATCAAGTCTCTGTATAAATGCACCTGCACTGTGATAGTCTCAGAGGTCCGTTAAAAGCGCTTCTTCACAACAGTATCTCGGACCTGCCTGGTGTGTTCCTTGTTCTTCATGATGCTCTCTGCGCTTTTAACGGACCTCTGAGACTATCACAGTGCAGGTGCATTTATACGGAGACTTGATTACACACAGGTGTATCAACTATACTGTATCAACTATATACTGTATAGACTATTTACTATATGGACTATATACTGTATCTACTGTATACACAGACTATATCCTGTCTCTACTATAAACTGTATAGACTATATACTGTATGGACTATATACTGTATCTACTATAAACTGTATAGACTATATACTGTATGGACTATATACTGTATCTACTATATACTGTATAGACTATATACTGTATGGACTATATACTGTATAGACTATATACTGTATAGACTATATACTATATCTACTATATACTGTATCAACTATATACTGTATAGAGTATTTACTATATGGACTATATACTGTATCTACTGTATACTGTACAGACTATATCCTGTCTCTACTATATACTGTATAGACTATATACTGTATAGACTATACTGTATAGACTATATACTGTACAGACTATATCCTGTCTCTACTATAAACTGTATAGACTATATACTGTATAGACTATACTGTATCTACTATATATTGTTTATACAGTGTCTTCAGAAATATTCATAACCCTTGGGACCCCACAAAATTGTGCTTGGGCCTTATTCTAAAATCGATTAAATCATTATTTTTCGTCAGAGCTCTACACACAATACCCCATAATGACAAGAGAAACAGGTTTTTAGATAATTTTGCAACTTGAATAACTCATAACAGAAATATATATTTTTACATAAGTCCCTATGGGTCTAGAGAACTCTCTGAAGGAAAACTGGAAACCACCTACTGCTCTTAATACTATCACTGATATTTAATAAGCTTATGTATCGGCCTTACGGCCTTACGTCCAGAGCTTTTGTGAATTTTTTAAATTTGCACCCTTATGTGAACCTTGCCCCCCACCCACATCCGTTTCACACATCGAAGGGGGTTGGAGGCAAAGGAAATACAAATTAGTGCTACCAAACATAACAATATGCATTTCATAGAACTCTCAAAAGCTAGTGCTCTGGAACGGTCATCTTCTCCCCAAAGCTAGTGAATGGTGTTCTAGAACCGGTCATCTTCTCCCCAAAGCTAGTGAAGTGGTTTTCTAGAACCGGGCATCTTCTCCCCAAAGCTAGTGAATGGTGTTCTAGAACCGGTCATCTTCTCCCCAAAGCTAGTGAATGGTGTTCTAGAACCAGGCATCTTCTCCCCAAAGCTAGTGAATGGTGTTCTAGAACCGGGCATCTTCTCCCCAAAGCTAGTAAATGGTGTTCTAGAACTGGGCATCTTCTCCCCAAAACTAGTGAATGGTGTTCTAGAACTGGGCATCTTCTCCCAAAGCTAGTAAATGGTGTTCTAGAACTGGGCATCTTCTCCCCAAAACTAGTGAATGGTGTTCTAGAACTGGGCATCTTCTCCCCAAAGCTAGTAAATGGTGTTCTAGAACTGGGCATCTTCTCCCCAAAACTAGTGAATGGTGTTCTAGAACTGGGCATCTTCTCCCCAAAACTAGTGAATGGTGTTCTTGAACCGGGCATCTTCTCCCCTAAACTAGTGAATGGTGTTCTAGAACCAGGCATCTTTTTTAACAAAGCACGCTAAAACTGTGGAATAGCAAGTTCACATGTGAAAATAAATCAATTGAAAATCCTGTTAGAAAATGTAAGAAAAATCCACATATGGAATTGCATTTTTACATGTGAAAAACAATCATGTGTGAGAATTTAATTTTCAGTTTCACATGTAAACATTGAAATAAATCTAACATTCACATTTGGATTTGCAAGTTCACATGTGGTGGTGTTATTCTACTCATAAGTTCACATGTGGTGGTGTTATTCTACTCACAAGTTCATGTGGTGGAGTTATTCTACTCACAAGTTCACATGTGGTGGAGTTATTCTACTCACAAGTTCACATGTGTGGAGTTATTCTACTCCAACCGTTGGAAGAGGTCCTGTGAAAAGAACAGAGAAGCTGGCGCTTCACATCTCCTCATTCAACCTTTTTAACTTTTAAAATTAGCGCTGTCAGAGTTCATCAGTTAACTCAAGTTAACTTTTTGTAAGTTTAGTACACACATTTTTTTCATCGCATTGTCTGAAAGCGTTCCAAATACACTTTAAACATCGAAAATACATCGAAACAACAACGCCACGTCAAAACAAGTTGACTTTGAGGTTAAATAAAGTCTGTTTATCAATTTTCCTGATTAGCTAACCATTACTTTGGACAAAATAAAAATATTATTTTAATATTCTTGTAATGGTTTTCAGCTCAAATTTGATCCAATTTAAATTTGCGATAAATCGTGATAAAACACAGGAAATTCTGTGGTCATCGTTTGTCATCCACAGTTGACATTAAAATATGAAAATGCACATGTGAAAGTGTAGCATACATTTGTTGTTCATGGTTGGTCATGGTCACGTGATGAGGTAGCCACGCCTGTGAATTAGTGTTGCCCCTGTTGGTCAAATGGTGAAGAATTCTCCTGTGTGACACTCGGGTTTTTTATCCCGCCAGTTAAACAGCCACACGTGTAAAATATTTTATGTCAAATGTTGGGAAACCATGTCTGAGTCATGTGAAAAAATCTATGTGAAACTTCCGTTTGTTATTTTGTTAGTTTATTTCGTGTATAGTCTCTCTATTGAAATAAAATGAATTACAACCACGCTGCATTTTGGTCCGCTCCTCCTTCTACAGACGAAAATAAGGGATATCATCTCCTTGAGGAGAATGAGCTGGCCAATGAGCGATCTAAAGGATGATGAGCTGGCCAATCAGCGGTCTACTGGCATTCATATTTTGTATGACTGGTATATGCCCACCATTCTGTTGTTGGGATACGCCAACTACGTTCAACACAACAACAAAAGGGCTGCTTTTAACATATTTAATTAAAACAGTTTGTAAGGAAACTTTTCACTCATATTGTTAAGTAATTATCGTAATATTTGATAGAAATCTGGAAACACTGGGCAGATACTTTAACCTGAACCATTGCAGATGATCCAAAATGGCCGACTCTTTGCCTACCTATCACCTATTACCTTAGTGCATCTGGGCAGATACTTTAACCTGAACCATTGCAGATTATCCAAAATGGCCCATTTCGTTGCCTACCTATCTGTCACACCCTGACCGTAGTTAATTGTATGTTTCTATGTTTTGGTTGGTCAGGGTGTGATCTGAGTGGGCATTCTATGTTGGATGTCTTGTTTGTCTATTTCTATGTCTGGCCTGATATGGTTCTCAATCAGAGGCAGGTGTTAGTCATTGTCTCTGATTGGGAACCATATTTAGGTAGCCTGGGTTTCACTGTGTGTTTGTGGGTGATTGTTCCTGTCTCTGTGTTTTGCACCAGATAGGGCTGTTTAGGTTTCGCACGTTTGTTACTTTATTTCGTGTATAGTCTCTCTATTGAAATAAAATGAATCAGCACGCTGCATTTTGGTCCGCTCCTCCTTCTGAGACAAAATCGTGACACTATCACCTATTAACTTAGCGCATCTGGGCAGATACTTCTAACCTGAACCATTGCAGATGATCCAAAATGGCAGACTCTTTGCCTACCTATCACCTGTTACCTTAGTGCATCTGGGCAGATACTTTAACCTGAACCATTGCAGATGATCCAAAATGGCGACTCTTTGCTTATCATCACCTGTTACCTTAGTGCATCTGGGCAGATACTTTAACCTGAACCATACAGATTATCCAAAATGGCCGACTCTTTGCTTATCCTATCACCTGTTACCTTAGTGCATCTGGGCAGAAGTGAATCCTATTATTACTGACATCATCCATGGAAGAATAAACAACAGAGCCGATATATTAATTAAAGACAACACATGGAATTGTTTTAAGATGGCCATTAGCTGTTTGATTTAAATTGTAGGACCAAGGTATGTATAAAAAAATAAAAAATAGTCTTTACGACTGCAGCCACTAGAAATGCATCGAATAACACATTCATAAATGGCAAAAAATACATTTAATACCTTAAATCGTAAGGAATAAGGTTTTTAAGTGACTGTCTTTATATTTAGGAGATATACTGTTAGAATGCTCAGGAAATATTTTAGTTTTTTTGTAGACATATTTTTAATCCCTTTTTTTAATTGGCACAAAACTACCTCCACCGTCCCTCATTTGTATGAGTTACCTTCAGACAGTTGTGGGGTCCCTAAAGCAAACGGAGAACACCATTGTGTTGGTAATCTCCTTTCCATAGTAGGGTTATATTAGTTTGTAGCTCAAAGGGCTCGGACATCGGCGGTACCAACTTCAGACGGGTCCCTTTGGTGCTCTTGGTGGCCCGTAAAAAAAAACGGCGAACACTGTAGTGTTCCATGGTCTCATCTTTCCATAGAGTGGTCATATTAGGCCAAACCATTCAGACGCTACAGACATTGTCGCGTGAAGAACTATTTTCAGGAAGGATTTTCTGGTACACTGGAGCCACTTTCCACCACAGGAAGGCCGACATGAAAGACGCGATGGATTGAAACTCGTTTCAATTTTTCGTGTATTATTATGTTAATTAGATTGATGTAAGGGTGCATCATTTAAAAAAATCTTTATTTAAATGAGCGAGTCAGTTATTAAAGACAAATTCTTATTTACAATGACGGCTAGGAACAGTCGGGGTTAACTGCCTTGTTCAGGGGCAGAACGACAGATTTTTACCTTGTCAGCACGGAGACGATTCGATCTAGCAACCTTTTGGTTACTGGCCCCAACGCTCTAACCACTTGGCTCCCTGCCGCCTCAGCCAACCTCTAAAGATTGTTTTTATCATTCCATGACCAGAAATCAACTCAAATGTGCTTTACGCAAAGGAAATCACCGAATTAATGTAACATAGTCAAACGATTTAACTAGTGACATGTTTACCTTGGAGGGGCAGTAGCACATGTAGGATAAGGATCTGTGCTGGGTCTAACTCCTTACTTCATAGAGCACAAGATATCCACATCCCATAATAGCAATGGTATAAAAGAACATGTTTTGCCATAGCAATGATATTACACGGCAGACGTGCAAATTATAGCTGTATAAGTTCTGTATAAGTGTGGCTCGAGGCAACACTGCTCAAAGTATTGGAAGTAGCACATATTTCTTAAGATTAGTCGTGGCTAACTTTAATGTCGCAGATTTGAATTTGAAAGTAAAGCGGAGGGGGAGTAGAGAGGATCCCAGGGGACCCAAACCCACGACTCTCTGTATAACATGCTAATGGAGAACTAATAGAAGGAATGTTCTGTGTTTCAGAGGGACTCTTCTATGGACCGAGAGAGAGCAAGGCTTTCTGATGTTATTGTGTTTGACTGTTGCCGCACTGGGGTGTCAGTGGTCTTGGATACACCAGGCTTTCAAGTTCAGCCATACAATTGTGCGCGTGCACACACGCACACGCACACGCACACACGCACACACACACACACACACACACACACACACACACACACACACACACACACACACACACACACACACACACACACACACTCCATCCAAGCTAAGGTATTTTCCAATCAAACCTTTTGCATTTCAAACATGCGTAGTTGCCAAGGGCAGTATAGGAGTTTGGAGTGTGGCCATCAGAATTCCCAGAAGACACCTGTGCAATTTCCACATCATCAGTCTAGTGTAGAACGGCAGAGTAGAACGCTCACATACTTGTACATGCTGTCAGACTGAAAATTCAGATTTTTATTTCTGCATGGTCACTGGGTAGTACAATGTACAGCCAGGCTAGAGGATGTCGGTTAAGGACAGATGGAAAAGTAAGACAGAGGTGAGTGGTAGGGGTCGGCTGGGCTACATGGTCCTGTAAGGTAATGGTATGTGATGGTCTCTGTTGTTGGTAAGACTGGTGGTGTGGCTGAGGTGTTATTAATCCATGCTCCCTCCACATCACCTCAGACACACAGACACACAGACAGATACACAGACAGACAGACAGACAGACACACAGACAGACCGACCAACAGAGATGGAAAGGGACGGGCTGCCTGGGAGAAGTGTGAGCGACCCACAGCAGAGGGCTGCCTGGGAGAAGTGTGAGCGACCCACAGCAGAGGGCTGTCTGGGAGAAGTGTGAGCGACCCACAGCAGAGGGCTGCCTGGGAGAAGTGTGAGCGACCCACAGCAGAGGGCTGTCTGGGAGAAGTGTGAGCGACCCACAGCAGAGGGCTGCCTGGGAGAAGTGTGAGCGACCCACAGCAGAGGGCTGTCTGGGAGGAGTGTGAGCGACCCACAGCAGAGGGCTGTCTGGGAGAAGTGTGAGCGACCCACAGCAGAGGGCTGTCTGGGAGAAGTGTGAGCGACCCACAGCAGAGGGCTGCCTGGGAGAAGTGTGAGCGACCCACAGCAGAGGGCTGTCTGGGAGAAGTGTGAGCGACCCACAGCAGAGGGCTGCCTGGGAGAAGTGTGAGCGACCCACAGCAGAGGGCTGCCTGGGAGAAGTGTGAGCGACCCACAGCAGAGGGCTGTCTGGGAGGAGTGTGAGCGACCCACAGCAGAGGGCTGTCTGGGAGAAGTGTGAGCGACCCACAGCAGAGGGCTGCCTGGGAGAAGTGTGAGCGACCCACAGCAGAGGGCTGTCTGGGAGGAGTGTGAGCGACCCACAGCAGAGGGCTGCCTGGGAGAAGTGTGAGCGACCCACAGCAGAGGGCTGTCTGGGAGGATTGTGAGCGACCCACAGCAGAGGGCTGTCTGGGAGAAGTGTGAGCGACCCACAGCAGAGGGCTGTCTGGGAGAAGTGTGAGCGACCCACAGCAGAGGGCTGTCTGGGAGAAGTGGGAGCGACCCACAGCAGAGGGCTGCCTGGGAGAAGTGTGAGCGACCCACAGCAGAGGGCTGTTTGAGAGAAGTGGGAGTGACCCACAGCAGAGGGCTGCCTGGGAGAAGTGTGAGCGACCCACAGCAGAGGGCTGTTTGAGAGAAGTGGGAGTGACCCACAGCAGAGGGCTGCCTGGGAGAAGTGTGAGCGACCCACAGCAGAGGGCTGTCTGGGAGAAGTGGGAGCGACCCACAGCAGAGACACAATCTGTCACTAACAATAAACTGTATTTATAAACAGCAAGAAATGCAAGTGTAGAAGCACTAACAATCATCACTTACCCACCGAGCACAGAACCAGTCTATGAGAATCTCCAGAATTCTAGAGACAGTGAGAACATGTGTTAAACCTTTTCAATTCAAACAAAACTAAATCTAGGATTATTCTGGAAGATTACTGTTCCTTTTACTTTTAGTAAACTGAATTACTGATAAACTTCTTGGTGATTATTTTCTCAGACTCATACGTCTATTTCCAGAATATATGCCGTCCTTCTCGTTTGTCACTGGATGTCATCTCTTCTGCTTCAACGCAGTACTAAATAACACACAGCTCTTCCTTATACAGTGTAATAGGAAGTGGCATTGTATATTTAGAGGGTAAGGGGCCTGTCTCACTGCACAATACATGACTGGGATCTGACCTCCAGCAAAAATGAAAGGGCTGCTTTTCAATTCCACCTCTTCTACCCGGCAGGGTGAACGATGAACAGTGGGTGCAGTGTGGGTGAGAGGCAGGGTGCGGTGTGGGTGAGAGGCAGGGTGAGAGTCAGGGTGCAGTGTGGGTGAGAGGCAGGGTGCAGCATGTTGAGAGGCAGGGTGAGAGGCAGGGTGAAGTGTGGGTGAGAGGCATTGTGCAGCATGCTGAGAGGTAGGGTGAGAGGCAGGGTGCAGTGTGGGTGAGAGGCAGGGTGCAGTGTGGGTGAGAGGCAGGGTGCAGCATGTTGAGAGGCATGGTGAGAGGCAGGGTGAGATTGGCAGGGTGCAACAGGGTGAGAGGCAGGGTGCAACAGGGTGAGAGGCAGGGTGCAGCATGTTGAGAGGCAGGGTGAGAGGCAGGGTGCAGTGTGGGTGAGAGGCAGGGTGCAGCATGTTGAGAGGCAGGGTGAGAGGCATGGTGCAGCATGCTGAGAGGTAGGGTGAGAGTCAGGGTGCAGTGTGGGTGAGAGGCAGGGTGCAGCATGTTGAGAGGCAGGGTGAGAGGCAGGGTGCAGTGTGGGTGAGAGGCAGGGTGCAGCATGCTGAGAGGTAGGGTGAGAGTCAGGGTGCAGTGTGGGTGAGAGGCAGGGTGCAGCATGTTGAGAGGCAGGGTGAGAGGCAGGGTGAAGTGTGGGTGAGAGGCATGGTGCAGCATGCTGAGAGGTAGGGTGAGAGGCAGGGTGCAGTGTGGGTGAGAGGCAGGGTGCAGTGTGGGTGAGAGGCAGGGTGCAGCATGTTGAGAGGCAGGGTGAGAGGCAGGGTGCAGTGTGGGTGAGAGGCAGGGTGCAGCATGTTGAGAGGCAGGGTGAGAGGCAGGGTGCAGTGTGGGTGAGAGGCATGGTGAGAGGCAGGGTGAGATTGGCAGGGTGCAACAGGGTGAGAGGCAGGGTGCAACAGGGTGAGAGGCAGGGTGCAGCATGTTGAGAGGCAGGGTGAGAGGCAGGGTGCAGTGTGGGTGAGAGGCAGGGTGCAGCATGTTGAGAGGCAGGGTGGAGAGGCATGGTGCAGCATGCTGAGAGGTAGGGTGAGAGTCAGGGTGCAGTGTGGGTGAGAGGCAGGGTGCAGCATGTTGAGAG
>NW_027014919.1:0-12537 GCF_036934945.1 Oncorhynchus masou masou | reverse complement strand
CCAGGTCATCCAGGGGCCAGTCCAGCCAGCACCAGTCCATTCAGGGCCAGTCCATCCAGCACCAGTCCATCCAGGGCCAGTCCATCCAGGGCCAGTCCATCCAAGACTAGTCCACCCATCACCAGTCCATCCAGGGCCAGTCCATCCAGCACCAGTCCATCCAGGGCCAGTCCATCCAGGGCCAGTCCATCCAAGACTAGTCCATCCAGCGCCAGTCCATTCAGGGCCAGTCCATCCGGGGCCAGTCCACCCAGGGCCAATCCATCCAGCACCAGTCCACCAGCCAGTCCACCCAGCACCAGTCCACCCAGCGCCAGTCCATCCAGAGCCGGTCCATCCAAGACTAGTCCATCCAGCACCAGTCCACCAGGGCCAGTCCATCCAGCACTAGTCCATCCAGGGCCAGTCCATCCAGCACCAGTCCATCCAGCACCAGGTCCATCCAGCGCCAGTCCATCCAGGGCCAGTCCATCCAGCACCAGTCCATTCAGGGCCAGTCCATCCAGCACCAGTCCATCCAGCGCCAGTCCATCCAGGCCGGTCCATCCAGGGCCAGTCCATCCAGCACCAGTCCACCCAGCACCAGCCCATCCAGCACCAGTCCACCCAGCACCAGTCCATCCAGCACCAGTCCACCCAGCACTAGTCCACCCAGCGCCAGTCCATCCAGGGCCAGTCCATCCAAGACTAGTCCATCCAGCACCAGTCCACCAGGGCCAGTCCATCCAGCACCAGTCCATCCAGCAGCAGTCCATCCAGGGCCAGTCCATCCAGCACCAGTCCACCCAGCACCAGTCCATCCAGCACCAGTCCATCCAGCACTAGTCCATCCAGGGCCAGTCCATCCAGCACCAGTCCATCCAGCACCAGTCCATTCAGGGCCAGTCCGTCCAGGGCCAGTCCATCCAGCACCAGTCCATCCAGGGCCAGTCCATCCAGCACCAGTCCATCCAGGGCCAGTCCATCCAGCATCAGTCCACCCAGCACCAGCCCATCCAGCACCAGTCCAACCAGCACCAGTCCATCCAGGGCCAGTCCATCCAGGGCCAGTCCATCCAGCGCCAGTCCATCCAGCGCCAGTCCATCCAGCACCAGTCCATCCAGCACTAGTCCATCCAGCACTAGTCCATCCAGGGCCAGCCCATCCAGCACCAGTCCACCCAGCACCAGTCCATCCAGGGCCAGTCCAGCCAGCACCAGTCCATTCAGGGCCAGTCCATCCAGCACCAGTCCATCCAGGGCCAGTCCATCCAGGGCCAGTCCATCCAAGACTAGTCCACCCATCACCAGTCCATCCAGGGCCAGTCCATCCAGCACCAGTCCATCCAGGGCCAGTCCATCCAGGGCCAGTCCATCCAAGACTAGTCCATCCAGCGCCAGTCCATTCAGGGCCAGTCCATCCGGGGCCAGTCCACCCAGGGCCAATCCATCCAGCACCAGTCCATCCAGGGCCAGTCCATCCAGCATCAGTCCACCCAGCACCAGCCCATCCAGCACCAGTCCAACCAGCACCAGTCCATCCAGCACCAGTCCATCCAGGGCCAGTCCATCCAGGGCCAGTCCATCCAGCGCCAGTCCATCCAGCGCCAGTCCATCCAGCACCAGTCCATCCAGCACTAGTCCATCCAGCACTAGTCCATCCAGGGCCAGCCCATCCAGCACCAGTCCACCCAGCACCAGTCCATCCAGGGCCAGTCCATCCAGCACCAGGTCATCCAGGGCCAGTCCAGCCAGCACCAGTCCATTCAGGGCCAGTCCATCCAGCACCAGTCCATCCAGGGCCAGTCCATCCAGGGCCAGTCCATCCAAGACTAGTCCACCCATCACCAGTCCATCCAGGGCCAGTCCATCCAGCACCAGTCCATCCAGGGCCAGTCCATCCAGGGCCAGTCCATCCAAGACTAGTCCATCCAGCGCCAGTCCATTCAGGGCCAGTCCATCCGGGGCCAGTCCACCCAGGGCCAATCCATCCAGCACCAGTCCACCAGGGCCAATCCACCCAGCACCAGTCCATCCAGCACTAGTCCATCCAGGGCCAGTCCATCCAGCACCAGTCCATCCAGCACCAGTCCATCCAGGGCCAGTCCGTCCAGGGCCAGTCCATCCAGCACCAGTCCATCCAGGGCCAGTCCATCCAGCACCAGTCCATCCAGGGCCAGTCCATCCAGCATCAGTCCACCCAGCACCAGCCCATCCAGCACCAGTCCAACCAGCACCAGTCCATCCAGCACCAGTCCATCCAGGGCCAGTCCATCCAGGGCCAGTCCATCCAGCGCCAGTCCATCCAGCGCCAGTCCATCCAGCACCAGTCCATCCAGCACAAGTCCATCCAGCACTAGTCCATCCAGGGCCAGCCCATCCAGCACCAGTCCACCCAGCACCAGTCCATCCAGGGCCAGTCCATCCAGCACCAGGTCATCCAGGGCCAGTCCAGCCAGCACCAGTCCATTCAGGGCCAGTCCATCCAGCACCAGTCCATCCAGGGCCAGTCCATCCAGGGCCAGTCCATCCAAGACTAGTCCACCCATCACCAGTCCATCCAGGGCCAGTCCATCCAGCACCAGTCCATCCAGGGCCAGTCCATCCAGGGCCAGTCCATCCAAGACTAGTCCATCCAGCGCCAGTCCATTCAGGGCCAGTCCATCCGGGGCCAGTCCACCCAGGGCCAATCCATCCAGCACCAGTCCACCAGGGCCAGTCCACCCAGCACCAGTCCACCCAGCGCCAGTCCATCCAGAGCCAGTCCATCCAAGACTAGTCCATCCAGCACCAGTCCACCAGGGCCAGTCCATCCAGCACTAGTCCATCCAGGGCCAGTCCATCCAGCACCAGTCCATCCAGCACCAGTCCATCCAGCGCCAGTCCATCCAGGGCCAGTCCATCCAGCACCAGTCCATTCAGGGCCAGTCCATCCAGCACCAGTCCATCCAGCGCCAGTCCATCCAGGGCCAGTCCATCCAGGGCCAATCCATCCAGCACCAGTCCACCCAGCACCAGCCCATCCAGCACCAGTCCACCCAGCACCAGTCCATCCAGCACCAGTCCACCCAGCACTAGTCCACCCAGCGCCAGTCCATCCAGGGCCAGTCCATCCAAGACTAGTCCATCCAGCACCAGTCCACCAGGGCCAGTCCATCCAGCACCAGTCCATCCAGCAGCAGTCCATCCAGGGCCAGTCCATCCAGCGCAGTCCGCGCTGGTCCATCCGGCACCAGTCCATCAGCACTAGTCCATCCAGGGCCAGTCCGTCGCACCAGTCCATCCAGCACCAGTCCATCCAGGGCCAGTCCGTCCAGGGCCAGTCCATCCAGCACCAGTCCATCAGGGCCAGTCCATCCAGCATCCAGTCCGCAGCACCAGCCCATCCAGCACCAGTCCAGCAGCACCAGTCCATCAGCACCAGTCCATCCAGGGCCAGTCCATCCAGGGCCAGTCCATCAGCGCCAGTCCATCCAGCGCCAGTCCATCAACACCAGTCCGTAGCACTAGTCCATCCAGGGCCAGTCCATCCAGCACCAGTCCACACCAGGGGCCAGTCCATCCAGCACTAGTCCATCCAGGGCCAGTCCATCCAGCACCAGTCCATCCAGCACCAGTCCATCCAGCTCCAATCCATCCCGCCAGTCCATCCAGGGCCAGTCCATCCAGCACCAGTCCATCCGGGGCCAGTCCATCCAGCACCAGTCATCCAGGGCCAGTCCATCCAGCACCAGTCCGCAGCACCAGTCCATCAGGAGCCAGTCATCAGTACCAGTCCACCGAGCACCAGCCCATCCAGCACCAGCCCACCCATCACCAGTCCATCAGCACCAGTCCACCCAGCACCCAGTCACAGCGCCAGTCCATCCAGGGCCCAGTCCATCCAGAACTAGTCCATCCAGCCAGTCCATTCAGGAGCCAGTCCATCCGGAGCCAGTCCACCCAGGGCCAGTCCATCCCGGGACCAGTCCATCCAGCACCAGTCCGCAGCACCAGCCCATCCAGCACCAGTCCACCCAGCACCAGTCCATCCAGGGCCAGTTCATCCAGCACCAGTCCATGCAGGGCCAGTCCATCAGGGCCAGTCCATCCAGCGCTTGTCCATCCAGCGCCAGTCCGCCAGCACCAGTCCATCGCTAGTCCATCGAGGCCAGTCCGCAGCACCAGCCTCCAGCACCAGTCCACCAGCACCAGTCCATCCAGGGCCAGTCCATCCAGCACCAGTCCATCCAGGGCCAGTCCATCAGGGCCAGTCCATCCAGCGCCAGTCCATCCAGCGCCAGTCCATCCAGCACCAGTCCATCCAGCACTAGTCCATCAGGGCCCAGTACAGCCAGCCTTGGGTCATCCAGCACCCAGTCCATCCCGGGGCCAGTCCATCCAGGGCCAGTCCATCCAGCACCAGTCATCCAGGGCCAGTCCACCCCAACACCGGCCCATCCAGCACCAGTCCACAGCACCAGTCCATCCAGGGCCAGTCCATCCAGCACCAGTCCATCCAGGGCCAGTCCATCCAGGGCCAGTCCATCCAGCACCAGTCCATCCAGCACCAGTCTCACCCAGCGCCAGTCCATCTAGGCCAGTCCATCAGCACCAGTCCACCCCAGCACCAGTCCATCCAGGCCAGTCTCAGCACTAGTCCACCTGCACTGGCCTATCTGTGCACCAGTCCACCCAGCACCAGTCCACCCAGCGCCAGTCCATTCTAGGGCCAGTCCATCTAGCACCAGCCTAATGAATAATGTGTCCATTCAGCACCAGTCCACTCCAGCACCAGTCCACCCAGCGCCAGTCCACCCAGCGCCAGTCCATCTAGGGCCAGTCCATCCAGCACCAGTCCACTCCAGCACCAGTCCATCCAGGGCCAGTCTCAGCACTAGTCCAGCCCCGGCACCAGCCCATCCAGCAATTAGCCTACCATCACTTCAGGTCCATATCTAGTACCCAGTCTCACCCAGCACCATTCACCCAGCGCCAGTCCATCCAGGCCAGTCCATCCAAGACCAGTTCATCCAGCGCCAGTCCATTCAGGGCCAGTCCACCAGGCCAGTCCATCCAGGACCAGTCCTTCCAGCACCAGTCCACCCAGCACCAGTCCATCCAGCACCTGTCCACCAGGGCAAGTTCATCCAGCACCAGTCCATACAGCACCAGTCCATCCAGGGCCAGTCCATCCAGCACCAGTCCACCAAGTACTAGTCATCCAGGGGCAGTCCATCCAGGGCCAGTCCATCCAGCACCAGTCCATCTAGGGCCAGTCCACCCAGCACCAGTCCACGCAGCACCAGTCCATCCAGGGCCAGTGCATTCAGTACCAGTCCATCCAGGCCAGTCCACCCAGCACCAGTCCACGCAGCACCAGTCCATCCAGGGCCAGTCCATCCAGTACCAGTCACAGTACCAGTCCATTCAGCACCAGCATCAGCACTAGTCCATCCTGGGCCAGTCCATCCAGCACCAGTACATCCAGCACCAGTCCATCCAGGGCCAGCCATCCAGGCCAGTCCATCCCAGCACCATTCCATCCAGGGCCAGTCCATCCAGGGCTAGTCATCCAGCACCAGTCCATCCAGCACCAGTCCACCCAGCACCAGTCCACCAGCACCAGTCCATCCAGGGTTGATCATATCCAGCACCAGTCCACCCAGCAGCAGTCCACCCAGCACCAGTCCATCCAGCGCCAGTCCATCCAGCACCAGTCCATTCAGCACCAGTCCACCCAGCACCAGTCCATCCAGGGCCAGTCCATCCAAGATTAGTCCATCCAGCGCCAGTCCATCCAGCCCCTAGCCCATCAGGGCCAGTCCATCCAGCACCAGTCCATCAGCACCAGTCCACCCAGCACCAGTCCACCCAGCACTAGTCCATCCAGGGCCAGTCCATCCAGTACCCAGGTCATCCAGGGCCAGTCCATCCAGGGCCAGTCCATTCAGTACCATTCCATCTAGCACCAGTCCACCCAGCACCAGTCCACCCAGCGCCAGTCCATCAGGGCCAGTCCATCAAGACTAGTCCATCCGGCAGCCAGTCCATCCAGCACCAGTCCATCCAGGGGCCAGGTCATCCAGCACCAGTCCATCCAGCACCAGGTCCATCCATCCAATCCATCCAGGGCCAGTCCATCCAGCACCAGTCCATCCAGGGCCAGTCCATCCAGCACCAGTCCATCCAGCACCAGTCCACCCAGCGCCAGTCCATCCAGGGCCAGTCCATCCAGCTCCAGTCCACCCAGCACCAGTCCATCCAGGGCCAGTCCATCCAGCACCAGTCCACCCAGCACCAGTCCATCCAGCACTAGTCCATCCAGGGCCAGTCCATCCAGCACCAGGTCATCCAGCACCAGTCCATCCAGGGCCAGTCCATCCAGGGACAGTCCATCCAGCACCAGTCCACCCAGCACCAGTCCATCCAGGGCCAGTCCATCCAGCACCAGTCCATCCAGCGCCAGTCCATCCAGGGACAGTCCATCCAGCACCAGTCCACCCAGCACCAGTCCATCCAGGGCCAGTCCATCCAGCACCAGGTCATCCAGCATCAGTCCATCCAGCTCCAATCCATCCAGGGCCAGTCCATCCAGCACCAGTCCATCCAGGGCCAGTCCATCCAGGGCCAGTCCATCCAGCACCAGTCCATCCAGCACCAGTCCACCCAGCGCCAGTCCATCCAGGGCCAGTCCATCCAGCACCAGTCCACCCAGCACCAGTCCATCAGGGCCAGTCCATCCAGCACCAGTCCACCCCTTTCCAGCCCATCCAGCACCATGCCATCACCAGTCCACCCAGCACCAGTCCATCCAGGGCCATTCCATCCAGCACCAGTCACAGCACCAGCCCATCCAGCACCAGCCCACCCATCACCAGTCCATCCGAGCACCAGTCCATCAGCACCAGTCCACCCAGCGCCAGTCCATCCAGGGCCCAGTCCATCAAGACTAGTCCATCCAGCGCCAGTCCATCCAGCACCAGTCCATCCAGAGGCCAGTCCATCCAGCAGCACCCAGTCCACCCAGCGCCAGTCCATCCAGGGCCAGTCCATCCAGCACCAGTCCACCCCAGCACCAGTCCATCCAGGGCCAGTCCATCCAGCACCAGTCCACCCAGCACCAGCCACATCCAGCACCAGCCGCCTATCACCAGTCCACCCAGCACCAGTCCATCCAGGGCCAGTCCATCCATCACCAGTCCACCAGCACCAGCCCATCCAGCACCAGCCTACCATCACCAGTCCATCTAGCACCAGTCCATCTAGCACCAGTCATCTAGCGCCAGTCCATCTAGGGCCAGTCCATCCAAGACTAGTCCATCCAGCCAGTCCATCCAGCACCAGTACATCCAGGGCCAGTCCATCCAGCACCAGTCCATCCAGCACCAGTCCATCCAGCTCCAATCCATCCAGGGTTGTGACCATCCAGCACCAGTTCATCCGGGTCCAGTCCATCCAGGGCCAGTCCATCCACCACCAGTCCATCCAGCACCAGTCACTTGTAGTGCCAGTCCATCCAGGGGTTAGTCCATCCAGTATCAGTCCACTCAGCACCAGTCCATCTATTGCCAGTCCATCCAGTACCAGTCCATCCAGCACCAGTCCATCAGCACCAGTCCACCCAGCACCAGTTTTAGTACCAGTCCATCCAGGGCTAGTCCATCCATCAGTACCAGTCCATCTAGCACCAGTCCATCCAGGGCCAGTCCATCCAGGGCCAGTCCATCCAGCACCAGTCCATCCAGCACCAGTCCACCAGTTAGTCCATCTAGGGCCAGTCCATCAGCACCAGTCCATCAGGGCCAGTCCATCCAGGGCCAGTCCATCTAGTACCAGTCCATCCAGCACCAGTCCATCCAGGGCCAGTCCATCCAGCACCAGTCCATCCAGCACCAGTCCATCCAGCACCAGTCCATCCAGCACCAGTCCATCCAGGGCCAGTCCATCCAGCACCAGTCCACCCAGCACCAGCCCATCCAGCACCAGCCCACCCATCACCAGTCCATCCAGCACCAGTCCACCCAGCACCAGTCCACCCAGCGCCAGTCCATCCAGGGCTAGTCCATCCAGCACCAGTCATCCAGTACCAGTCCATCCCAGCATTAGTCCATCCAGGGCCAGTCCATCCAGCACCAGTCCACCCAGCACCAGCCATCCAGCACCAGCCCACCCATCACCAGTCCATCCAGCACCAATTGCTCAGCACCAGTCCACCCAGCGCCAGTCCATCCAGTGCCAGTCCATCCAAAGACTAGTCCATCCAGCGCCAGTCTATTCAGGGCCAGTCCACCAGGGCCAGTCCATCCAGCACCAGTCCATCCAGCACCAGTCCATCCAGGGGCCAGTCCATCCAGCACCAGGTCCACCCAGCACCAGTCCATTCAGCACCAGTCCATCCAGCATTAGTCCATCCTGGGCCAGTTCATCCTGCACCAGTACATCAGCACCAGTCCATCCAGGGCCAGTCCATCCAAGGCCAGTCCATCCAGCACCAGTCCATCCAGCACCAGTCCATCCAGGGCCAGTCCATCCAGCACCAGTCCACCCAGCACCAGTCCATTCAGCACCAGTCCATCCAGCATTAGTCCATCCTGGGCCAGTTCATCCAAGGCCAGTCCATCCAGCACCAGTCCATCCAGGGCCAGTCCATCCAGGGCCAGTCCATCCAGCATCATCTTCCCAATACACCGGTAACATCCCATCTTCCACATACCCTGGTAACATCCCATCTTCCCAATACCCTGGGTAACATCCCATCTTCCACATACCCTGGGTAACATCCCATCTTCCACATACCCTGGGCTAACATGCTTGACTGTCTGCATTGTCCAGAAGCAAGGCCTAAATGTCCTGAAGCTTCCCCGTACCCGTCCAACCCCCTCCTCCTTTCTCTACCCATTTCCTCCTTCTCGTCCATCTTTTCTTACCCATTTCCTCCCCTTCTCGTCTTCTCTTTCTCTACCCATTTCCTCCTCTTCTTGTCCATCTCTTTCTCTCTGCTTTTTCCCTTCTCCTCAATATCTTCCTCTACCTCGTCCCACTCTCCCCAACCTCGTCCTTCCTCTCTGTCCTATTCTTCTATTAATGTAGATAGGATGTTTTATTGTCTTCTTTATTTATCTCTGATATATATTTCTGCTGTTTATCTCTTATGAAGTGGCAGTGTGGTACCGAACGCCGCTATATAAATTGGGAACACAGAGAGCATCAATCACTGTCACTTAGCTAGTGTTGTAGTACTCCAGACCGGTCTCGAGACCATATATTGAGTGTCGCGATCTTGACTCGGTCTCGTCATTTCTTCCGAAACCACCGGAGACCAGCGGAGTAAAAACAACTCATTATCAGCTTCCATTCAGTCAGCGCATAAAAATGTTTCGCCAGACCAATATAGACACTCCTTTCTGGGTACATGAATATCTTAACAGCCTTTATATCAGTGGTGAACCTATAGACCTTCAGTGGTGAACCTATAGACCTTCAGTGGTGAACCTATAGACCTTCAGTGGTGAACCTATAGACCTTCAGTGGTGAACCTATAGACCTTCAGTGGTGAACCTATAGACCTTCAGTGGTGAACCTATAGACCTTCAGTGGTGAACCTATAGACCTTCAGTGGTGAACCTATAGACCTTCAGTGGTGAACCTATAGACCTTCAGTGGTGAACCTATAGACCTTCAGTGGTGAACCTATAGACCTTCAGTGGTGAACCTATAGACCTTCAGTGGTGAACCTATAGACCTTCAGTGGTGAACCTATAGACCTTCAGTGGTGAACCTATAGACCTTCAGTGGTGAACCTAAAGACCTTCAGTGGTGAACCTATAGACCTTCAGTGGTGAACCTATAGACCTTCAGTGTGTGAACCTATAGTCCTTCAGTGGTGAACCTATAGACCTTCAGTGGTGAACCTATAGACCTTCAGTGGTGAACCTATAGACCTTCAGTGGTGAACCTATAGACCTTCATTGGTGAACCTATAGACCTTCAGTGGTGAACCTATAGACCTTCAGTGGTGAACCTATATACCTTCAGTGGTGAACCTATAGACCTTCAGTGGTGAACCTATAGACCTTCAGTGTGTGAACCTATAGACCCTTCAGTGGTGAACCTATAGACCCTTCAGTGGTGAACCCATAGACCTTCAGTGGTGAACCTATAGACCTTCAGTGGTGAACCTATAGAACTTCAGTGGTGAACCTATAGAACTTCAGTGGAGAACCTATAGAACTTCAGTGGTGAACCTATAGAACTTCAGTGGTGAACCTATAGAACTTCAGTGTGAACCTATAGAACTTCAGTGGAGAACCTATAGACCTTCAGTGTGAACCTATAGACCTTCAGTGGTGAACCTATAGACCTTCAGTGGTGAACCTATAGACCTTCAGTGTGAACCTATAGAACTTCAGTGGTGAACCTAAAGACCTTCAGTGGTGAACCTATAGACCTTCAGTGGTGAACCTATAGACCTTCAGTGGTGAACCTATAGACCTTCAGTGGTGAACCTATAGACCTTCAGTGGTGAACCTATAGACCTTCATTGGTGAACCTATAGACCTTCAGTGGTGAACCTATAGACCTTCATTGGTGAACCTATAGACCTTCAGTGGTGAACCTATAGACCTTCAGTGGTGAACCTATAGACCTTCAGTGGTGAACCTATAGACCTTCATTGGTGAACCTATAGACTTTCAGTGGTGAACCTATAGACCTTCAGTGGGAACCTATAGACCTTCAGTGGTGAACCTATAGACCTTCAGTGAACCTATACACCTTCAGTGGTGAACCTATAGACCTTCAGTGGTGAACCTATAGACCTTCAGTGGTGAACCCATATACCTTCAGTGGTGAACCTATAGACCTTCAGTGGAACCTATAGACCTTCAGTGGTGAACCTATAGACCTTCCAGTGGTGAACCTATAGACCTTCAGTGGAGAACCTATAGACCTTCAGTGGTGAACCTATAGACCTTCAGTGGTGAACCTATAGACCTTCAGTGGTGAACCTATAGACCTTCAGTGGTGAACCTATAGACCTTCAGTGGTAAACCTATAGACCTTCAGTGGTGAACCTATAGACCTTCAGTGGAGAACCTATAGACCTTCAGTGGTGAACCTATAGACCTTCAGTGGTGAACCTATAGACCTTCAGTGGTGAACCTATAGACCTTCAGTGGTGAACCTATAGACCTTCAGTTTGTGACAGGTTGATGATGCTGAAAGGACAGCAACCGTAATACCAGAGCACTAATGTAGGATAGAGCACTAATGTAGGATAGAGCACTAATGTAGGATAGAGCACTAATGTAGGATAGAGCACTAATGTAGGCTAGAGCACTAATGTAGGATAGAGCATTAATGTAGGATAGATCACTAATGTAGGATAGAGCACTAATGTAGGATAGAGCACTAATGTAGGATAGAGCACTAATGTAGGATAGAGCACTAATGTAGGATAGAGCACTAATGTAGGATAGAGCACAAAGGGCCAGTGGTGTAGTGGAGGCTATACTCAGTGGTGTAATGGAGGCTATACTCAGTGGTGTAGTGGAGGCTGTACTCAGTGGTGTAGTGGAGGCTGTACTCAGTGGTGTAGTGGAGGCTGTACTCAGTGGTGTAGTGGAGGCTATATTCAGTGGTGTAGTGGAGGCTATACTCAGTGGTGTAGTGGAGGCTATACTCAGTGGTGTAATGGAGGCTATACTCAGTGGTGTAGTGGAGGCTGTACTCAGTGGTGTAGTGGAGGCTATATTCAGTGGTGTAGTGGAGGCTGTACTCAGTGGTGTAGTGGAGGCTATACTCAGTGGTGTAGTGGAGGCTATACTCAGTGGTGTAATGGAAGCTATACTCAGTGGTGTAATGGAAGCTCTACTCAGTGGTGTAGTGGAGGCTATACTCAGTGGTGTAGTGGAGGCTATACTCAGTGGTGTAGTGGAGGCTATACTCAGTGGTGTAGTGGAGGCTATACTCAGTGGTGTAGTGGAGGCTATACTCAGTGGTGTAGTGGAGGCTATACTCAGTGGTGTAGTGGAGGCTGTACTCAGTGGTGTAGTGGAGGCTATACTCAGTGGTGTAATGGAGGCTATACTCAGTGGTGTAGTGGAGGCTATACTCAGTGGTGTAGTGGAGGCTATACTCAGTGGTGTAGTGGAGGCTATACTCAGTGGTGTAGTGGAGGCTATACTCAGTGGTGTAGTGGAGGCTATACTCAGTGGTGTAGTGGAGGCTATACTCAGTGGTGTAGTGGAGGCTATACTCAGTGGTGTAGTGGAGGCTATACTCAGTGGTGTAGTGGAGGCTATACTCAGTGGTGTAGTGGAGGCTATACTCAGTGGTGTAATGGAGGCTATACTCAGTGGTGTAGTGGAGGCTATACTCAGTGGTGTAGTGGAGGCTATACTCAGTGGTGTAATGGAGGCTGTACTCAGTGGTGTAGTGGAGGCTATACTCAGTGGTGTAATGGAGGCTATACTCAGTGGTGTAATGGAAGCTATACTCAGTGGTGTAATGGAAGCTCTACTCAGTGGTGTAGTGGAGGCTATACTCAGTGGTGTAGTGGAGGCTGTACTCAGTGGT